>NC_084552.2:58505332-58602832 GCF_033978685.3 Nerophis lumbriciformis
TTGAAAGTATAAACAGTATAAACAACTTTTACAGTAAACAAATGGTAAAACAGTACTAAACAATTCCATTAAAAAAAAAAATGGTGTCATTATTAACTTTCTGTCCAAGCTTGTATAATCTACTGCCTTGTTCAATTGTAAAAAATATTCTGTGCCTAAAATTCACATTTCTATCACAATTATCATACTGTAAACATGGTAAGCTAACTTCATTAAAATTAATAGTCCTGTCAATAGCATGGAATTACAATTCAAATGTAGTTTTTTTGTAAGCCTTTCAAAAGAATTCAAAATATGAAAAATTAATGAAAATTAATTGAAGCCATCAGACACTTGAAAAGTGGCACATCACATCTCTAATGTAATCATTTGAACTTTTCAACAGAAATAGCACTGCAAAAATATTAAGGACATACTTCTGTATTTTGGTAGTTATGCTGTCAACATTTAACAAGATTTCTTCAACTTGGACTTGAAAGCATAAATAGTATAAACACTTTTAACAGTATGTCGTGCTGTGAAATACAGCTGACAGGATTGCGCACCAAACACGAAGCAAGGCCAAAGCGCATGCATGCTGCAGGAGAACAAAGGACTTCTTTCATTTAAGGTTTGTGATAAACCATCAAACTCATTCGTTAAAAGGACTCTATAGTAATATAAAGCGAATTTTTCTGGACATTATCATGCAAGAAAAGTTTATTTTTGGGACCGCGATCACCGCGTAATGATTTTTAAAGGTTGCATTACAAACATTTAACTGTCCCACGTGATCAGCCAGTGCAATTGGAAGTCCATGCTCAATTCTCCGTAAATAAAACTTCGGCATTTATCACATCCAAAGAATCTGTTTGGGCGACGAAAAACGTTGAAAGTTTTCCACTTGTATCACTAGCAACGGCATTAGACTTGTGTTTTTTTGTCCCAACGTGGTCTTTTACATCGCTAATTCCTCTGTGTCCGATCGAAAAATCTTGTCTGCACAAGGTGCAATTCGCGTAGTTTTCACCCTTTTTGGAACGGATAATTATAGGCTTTTGAATATTCTTCACGGAATGACTGCAGTTTTCTTTTCGGTTTAAGACTCGTTTGCGATGTTTCTCCGGCTGATTCCATGATCGTTCGCTCGTTTGGAAACAATGGCAACTGGTGCCTCGTGCTTGGCAGCGGTGCTATAAATAGCCTCGCGCATGGCATTCGGAATGGCTCGATAGGAAGTTACGGTGTCGATTGTCATTGTTGTTACGCGATTTCATGAATAAAACTTAAAACTTTTTTTTTTTTTTTAATGAATGAAAAACCGTATTTTTTATCACTGCAACCGTAACCCGGAATAGGTTGATGAAAACCGTACTAATTACGGGAAAACCGGAGTAGTTGGCAGGTATGACTTGCACTCGGCACGGCAAGTCAATTACAATCGCCGAACAACCTTTGCACCTGTTTGCACATGAACAACTATTACCGGGTAGAGCTTCGTAAACCATCCCAAGCTAACTAGGGCCTGGGTGTCCAAACTTCTTCCACGGAGGGCCGCACACTGAAAAATCAAAGGACATGTTCAAGTTTTTCATTTTAAAAAACACAATAATTATCTATATATATATGTATATATACAGTACAGGCCAAAAGTTTGGAAACACCTTCTCCTCAATCAATGTGTTTTTCTTTATTTTCATGACTATTTACATTGTAGATTGTCACTGAAGGCATCAGAACTATGAATGAACACATGTGAAGTTATGTACTTAAAGGGGAACATTATCACAATTTCAGAAGGGTTAAAACCATTAAAAATCAGTTCCCAGTGGCTTATTATATTTTTCGAAGTTTTTTATAAAATTTTACCCTTCACGCAATATCCCTAAAAAAAGCTTCAAAGTGCCTGATTTTAACCACCCATCCATTTTCCTGTGACGTCACATAGTGAAGCCAACACAAACAAACATGGCGTAAAGAACAGCAAGCTATAGCGACATTAGCTCGGATTCAGACTCGGATTTCAGCGGCTTAAGCGATTCAACAGATTCTGTCCATAAAAGTTATGAACAGAATCGGTGACAAAGGGCAGCCTTGGCAGAGTCCAAACCTCACTGGAAACGTGTCCGACTTACTACCGGCAATGCGGACCGAGCTCTGACACTGATCATACAGGGAGCGGACTGCCACAATCAGACAGTCCGATACCCCATACTCTCTGAGCACTCCCCACAGGACTTCCCGAGGGACACGGTCGAATGCCTTCTCCAAGTCCACAAAGCACATGTAGACTGGTTGGGCAAACTCCCATGCACCCTCAAGGACCCTGCCGAGAGTATAGAGCTGGTCCACAGTTCCACGACCAGGACGAAAACCACACTGTTCCTCCTGAATCCGAGGTTCGACTATCCGGCGTAGCCTCCTCTCCAGTACACCTGAATAGACCTTACCGGGAAGGCTGAGGAGTGTGATCCCACGATAATTAGAACACACCCTCCGGTTCCCCTTCTTAAAGAGAGGAACCACCACCCCGGTCTGCCAATCCGTACAATAAACCACTAAATGGTAACACCCGAATACGTTTTTCAACGTGTTTAAGTCGGGGTCCACGTAAATCAATTCATGGTACAAATATACACTATCAGCATAATACAGTCATCACACAAGATAATCATCAGAGTATATACCGTATTTTTCGGAGTATAAGTCGCACCGGAGTATAAGTCGCACCTGCCGAAAAATAATAATAAAAAAGGGATAAAAACATATAAGTCGCACTGGAGCCCGGCCAAACTATGAAAAAAACTGCGACTTATAGTCCGAAAAATACGGTACATTGAATTATTTACATTATTTACAATCCGGGGGGTGGGATGAGGAGGATTTGGTTGATATCAGCACTTCAGTCACCAACAATTGCATCATCAGAGAAATGGGCATTGAAACAGTGTAGGTCTGACTTGGTAGGATATATGTACAGCGAGCAGAGAACATAGTGAGTTCAGATATCATAAGAACAAGTATATTACATTACATTTTTGTTGTGTTTTGGTTGGTCTGAGAAGTAAAAGAGGAGCGACGTTCACATGTTAATATTCAGTGTTTTATTGTTCATAGTTAAAGGGGAACATTATCACAATTTCAGAAGGGTTATTAAAACCATTAAAAATCAGTTCCCAGTGGCTTATTTTATTTTTCGAAGTTTTTTTCAAAATTTTACCAATCACGCAATATCCCTAAAAAAAACCTTCAAAGTGCCTGATTTTAACCATCGTTATATACACCCGTCCATTTTCCTGTGACGTCACATAGTGATGCCAACACAAACAAACATGGCGGATAGAACAGCAAGCTATAGCGACATTAGCTCGGATTCAGACTCGGATTTCAGCGGCTTAAGCGATTCAACAGATTACGCATGTATTGAAACGGATGGTTGTAGTGTGGAGGCAGGTAGCGAAAACGAAATTGAAGAAGAAACTGAAGCTATTGAGCCATATCGGTTTGAACCGTATGCAAGCGAAACTGACGAAAACGACACGACAGCCAGCGACACGGGAGAAAGCGAGGACGAATTCGGCGATCGCCTTCTAACCAACGATTGGTATGTGTTTGTTTGGCATTAAAGGAAACTAACAACTATGAACTAGGTTTACAGCATATGAAATACATTTGGCAACAACATGCACTTTGAGAGTGCAGACAGCCCAGTTTTCATCAATTAAAATATTCTGTAGACATACCCTCATCCGCGCTCTTTTCCTGAAAGCTGATCTGTCCAGTTTTGGAGTTGATGTCAGCAGGCCAGGGAAGCTAGGGTCGATAGCTCGCTCGTCTGCGGGAACAAACTGCCGCCATTGCTTGCCGTGCTAGCGAGGTCCTTTGTCCCTGAATTGCTCACACACTCCGGCAGATTCAATGGGGGTCTGGCGGCAGATTTCTTTGACTTTATCGTTGGAAATGCATCTGCTTTGAGTGTCGCAGGATATCCACACATTCTTGCCATCTCTGTCGTAGCATAGCTTTCGTCGGTAAAGTGTGCGGAACAAACGTCCAATTTCTTGCCACTTTGGCATCTTTGGGCCACTGGTGCAACTTGAATCCGTCCCTGTTCGTGTTGTTACACCCTCCGACAACACACCGACGAGGCATGATGTCTCCAAGGTACGGAAAACAGTCGAAAAAACGGAAAATAACAGAGCTGTTTTGACCCGGTGTTTGAGAAAATGGCGGATTGCTTCCTGATGCGACGTCACATTGTGACGTCATCGCTCCGAGAGCGAATATTAGAAAGGCGTTTAATTCGCCAAAATTCACCCATTTAGAGTTCGGAAATCGGTTAAAAAAATATATGGTCTTTTTTCTGCAACATCAAGGTATATATTGACGCTTACATAGGTCTGGTGATAATGTTCCCCTTTAACAAAAAAAGGTGAAATAACTGACAACATGTTTTATATTCTAGTTTCTTCAAAATAGCCACCCTTTGCTCTGATTACTGCTTTGCACACCCTTGGCATCCTCTCGATGAGCTTCAAGAGGTAGTCATATATACATACATACATACATACCTACAACTTACACATCTGTGAAGGCACCATTAATGCTGAAAGGTACATACAGGTTTTGGAACAACATATGCTGCCATCGAAGCGCCGTCTTTTTCATGGACGCCCCTGCTTATTTCAGCAAGACAATGCCAAGCCACATTCAGCACGTGTTACAACAGCGTGGCTTCGTAAGAAAAGAGTGCGGGTACTTTCCTGGCCCGCCTGCAGTCCAGACCTGTCTCCCATCGAAAATGTGTGGCGCATTATGAAGCGTAAAATACGACGGCGGAGACCCCGGACTGTTGAACGACTGAAGCTCTACATAAAGCAAGAATGGGAAAAAATTCCACTTTCAAAGCTTCAACAATTAGTTTCCTCAGTTCCCAATCGTTTATTGAGTGTTGTTAAAAGGAAAGGCCATGTAACACAGTGGTGAACATGCCCTTTTCCCAACTACTTTGGCACGTGTTGCAGCCATGAAGTTCTAAGTTAATTATTATTTGCAAAAAAAATTTAAGTTTATGACTTTGAACATCAAATATCTTGTCTTTGTAGTGCATTCATTCGAATATGGGTTGAAAAGGATTTGCAAATCATTATATTCCGTTTATATTTACATATAACACATTTCCCATATAATATGGAAACAGGGTTTGTGTTTTGAAGTATAATATTTATTAATGTGAGGTAATTGGAGCCTTGAAGAGCCTTTGATTTTGATGTATAACTAGTTTCTGAGCAAATAAGAAAAACAACTTATGTGTGTTATTACAGTCAACACTGCCACTTTTTCTTCTTACATTTCACCTATTTTCTCTTTTATTCCACTTTTTAATATATTTTTAACTGTTTTTTTTAATGTATATATATATATATATATATATATATATATATATATATATATATATATATATATATATATATATATATATTAGAGATGCGCGGATAGGCAATTATTTCATCCGCAACCGCATCAGAAAGTCGTCAACCATTCGCCATCCACCCGACCTAACATTTGATCAGAACCGCACCCGCCCACACCCGCCCGTTGTTATATATCTAATATAGACGATGCAAGGCATTAGTGAGGTTATAAAGCTTTTGCCTGTTAAAGAAAGGAGACTGATCCAATGCAGCACAGACATTCGCGTGCCACACTGTCACGACCCAGACGCACACCAGTGCGCAATCATATGGGAGCCGCGCTGAGCGCACCTCCAAGCGCGTCTCGCTGCCGGCGACGGCCGGGTATGGGCCCGACGCTCCAGCGCCATCCATTTTCAGGGCTAGTTGATTCGGCAGGTGGGTTGTTACACACTCCTTAGCGGGTTCCAACTTCCATGGCCACCGTCCTGATGTCTATATCAACCAGGGTGAGCCCCACCCCTTTCGTGAGCGCACTGCGCG
This sequence comes from Nerophis lumbriciformis, assembly GCF_033978685.3. Taxonomy (NCBI): domain Eukaryota; kingdom Metazoa; phylum Chordata; class Actinopteri; order Syngnathiformes; family Syngnathidae; genus Nerophis; species Nerophis lumbriciformis. The sequence goes on from NC_084552.2 coordinate 58,511,269, forward strand.
CGGAGTGACCCCTGTTACGCTCCCCCGGCAACAGGGGTGGCGGGCAGGTAAGCTGCGCGGGCGGAGCGCGCGGAGTGACCCCTGTTACGAGCCCCCGGCCACGGGGGTGGCGGGCAGGTAAGCTGCTTACCTGCTGCGCGTGACGCCGGCCGCGGCGAAGGCGGACGAGGCGGGGTGTCGGTGCGGTGGGCGCGGTGGTGACCCTGGACGTGCGTCGGGCCCTTCTCGCGGATCGCCTCAGCTACGGCTCCCGGTGGGGCCCTCTCGGGGGAAGGGGCCTCGGTCCCGGACCCCGGCGAGGCGTCCCTTCTCCGCTCCGTAAAAGTGTCCATCTCCTTTTTTTTTTTTTCTTCTGTTGTGGCATATGCTGCAGGTGCCTGCTCCCTTTTCGTATGTGGGTAACAACATTTAACTATGTATATATATTTACCAATTGGTTTAACTGCCACCCGCCTGAAACTATTTAAAATCTTTTTTTTTTTTATTTCAACCGCCCGACCCGACCCGACCCGCGGATAAAATCTAATTTTTTTAATTTCATCCGCCCGATCCGCGGATAATCCGCGGACTCCGCGGTTGTGCCCGCAAACCGCGCATCTCTAATATATATATATATATATATATATATATATATATATAGAATGTTTAGGCCTTTGAAAAAATAGCTGTGGGCCAGAAATGGCCCTAGAGCCACACTTTGGACACCCCTGGACTAGGGGGACTTTGTGCAGAAACAAAGATTGTTTACAAGTATTACAAGCAGTAGCAGATGATTAACAAACCAGCTGAACCACAGAAACACAATTTATGAAGGTTGGCGTGTTTGTGGGTTAATAGAATAATGAGATTTCAATGCGGTGAAGCCACCAAGCAGGACTAAAAAAGGTTATTTGATTATTTAGGTGACGGCTCCAATTTCACTGGCAATTATTATATTTATGTCATTTAACTTCAAAGAATCCTTATGACGACTCTGTTGGGAATTGAATGTGAGGTTAATAAGCTCTTTAGGACCCAAAAACGTGAATGTAGTACTTATTGCAGTGATTGTGTTGCTTTTCATGCAAATGTTGTGCCATATTTTTGTTCTTTGTTTGTACTGGTAAGGTTTTAAAGGGCACTGCACTTTTTTAGGAATTCTGCCTATCATTCAAAATCTTTATGTATGACAAGGACATATATATCTTGCTTTTATTATGCATTCTAAGTCATAAAATACAGCAAGTACGAGGTGGCTAACAACACAGCTAATAGCAGTACATTATTGTGCTTATACAGCCCTCTAAAAAACATCCAAAAACCACTAACAATACTCCATTTACATGTCGTGACCGGAATAGTGACCAAATATTAGCAATATTGTTATTATCAGTGCTAATGCAGATGAACTACTTTTAGCCACGCCACGATCAAAGAGTGCTAACTAGCTAATGTTACTATGTTGCTACATTGAGCTGGTGAGCTGCTGCATTGCCTCTGAGTTGGTAAAAGTTAATTCTAGATTATAAATCACCTGGATAGTAGAAGGTTGTGCCCATAAACCGAGAAATAGGTAAACTTTTACATTCAACTTAGACCAGAGATGGCGAGAAAAACAAAAAAAAAAGTCGCTAATTTCTTTATTTTTTCCCCAAGCGAGAATTATGATTAATTCTCCTTCTAAACAGGAAGATACAAACATCCCAGCAGTCGGCATTCCAGTAAGAGCAGACATTGTACAGTAAGTGACTATTTGTTATGTTTGTCCTTTTTATTTCTTGTTTAGCACTTAGCAATACTGCTACATAATGCTTAGTGTTACACTAAAGCTGCATCTGTTTAGCACATACTTGCCAACCTTGAGACCTCCGATTTCGGGAAGTGTGGGGGGGCGTGGTTGGGGGCGTGGTTAAGAGGGGAGGAGTATATTGACAGCTAGAATTCACCAAGTCAAGTATTTCATATATATATATATATATATATATATATATATATATATATATATAGATATCTACATCCTGAAAATATGCAAACAAAACTGTGTTTAGATAATTGATACTTCAAACTTGCATAAATAAATATTAAGGAATATAACATAACTTGGCTTCTGAGAGTTTTAAAATGCTAAAGTTGTTGATAAACAAGCAATTATTCTAATAATTCAATATGGTCATTTTAAATGAATTATTATGATAATTTAAAATCAATTATTTCAAATATGTTTGTTTTAATGTATAATTCTATGGCTGGATGTAATAAGGAGTCAAGAAAAATACAAATAAAAATAAAATTAATTTTGATGTTTTTAGCAAAATATATTAAAAATTTATTTATTTATTTATTTATTTTTTATTAATAAATATATTTATTTTTAGGTAAGATAAACATATTAATACAATGTATCTCTAGTCTGGATGATTTAGTTCTTGTCACCCTGTTGTCCTCCCGTCATGAAAAAAGGCTGTCCTCACTCAGAACCGCATGGAGCTGGAGGGGGCGTGGCTTCCATCTCCGGCTGAAAATTGGGAGATTTTCGGGAGAATATTTGTCCCCGGAGGTTTTCGGGAGAGGCGCTGAATTTCGGGAGTCTCCCGGAAAATTCGGGAGGGTTGGCAAGTATGGTTTAGCACACAGTTTCGAAAACTTGTAGATCATCCTCCTTATATTCAGGCTCAAAAATATACCTTTCTGGATAATAATTGTTTCCCAAAGTAGTCTTTGTTGTCTTATGAAGTGTGCCATGATTAGTAGTGTTATGTTATGTAATTGTTGTTGTTGAAGGTAAAAGCGAATGTTGTGATGCGTTTGTGAAATGAATACACCGCCGTATGCTTAAAACGATCAAAAATACATAAATATAACATGTTATTATGAATGTGCTTGTTACAATATTACATATATACACACGGCGAGTATATAAAACATTGATTGGATGTTTTTTTTAGAGCACTTTATAGGTGGAAATGAGCAAATCCAATTGGCTCCATTGCTAGCTGACTTTTGCTAGTGTTTATTTACGAGTTAGAATACATAAACAAACAAAAAAAACATAGATTAGATCAGATTAGGATTTTGAATGATTGGCAAAATACCCCCAGAAAGTGCAGTGCCCCTATTAATATTTTTTGGGGGGGTTGGTGACATCACAGGAAACTGTATTAGCATTAAACCCATTATAACACAAATGTATTTTTACATTCCAATCAGGTTGTTTTTGTTTTTTTAACAAAACAAAAAAAAAATATATATATATATAAACTAACTTTTTCTTTTTTTTTGGTAGTTTTTGAAACGTTTGTGACTAGTTTGGTGAGATTTGGACACAGAGGGTGGGCTGTGTGATGCACTGGTTAGAAAATGTATCAGTGAGTTACTTAAAAGCCTTAACAACACAAACAAATTGCTGTACGGCACAAACCAGCCCAGACATAGCAAAAATAAACAAGAACAGTACTTAAATATCTCACATAACAAGGGCACCCAGCTTCTTGCATGTTCACATTTGTAATCAGAACATGATTACTGTATTTTCCTGACCATAGTCCATATAAATGCGCTCACTAAATTTTAGAAGAAAAACATATTTTTCTATATATTATCCAGACCGGACTATAAGCCGCAGATATGTGAAATTAGTTATTTACACAGAAAAAATGTATATACTTTAATTGTTTCCAAAAGGTGTGTGTAACACGGCAGTAAAACGGCTGATCAAACAAAACAGAAGTCATCGTCATGGACCCACTGGCTGCGGAAGCTAGCTCTCCAATCAGCTCAATAACTCCATGGTGACATTTTGGTGAATTTACTGAGAAATTTATAAAACTGAAACAATACAAAAAGAATGCCATTGTAAGTTAATAATACTAACACAGACACTCATTGGCGTGTTAGCATATCAGCTGATGCTCACGACGCTAGCTTCATGACATTACGCTAGCACCGACAAATATGCATTCAAACACTCCTACAGATATCACAAATGGGACGGTTTAGTGAGTATGGATTGTTTTAGTTATATTGTAAAACTTACAGTGATGATTGAATAAACCTTTCGAGCAGAAACGCTGTGGATGGTTTTTACTTTCGGTTTGAGGCAAACAGGAATTACATTTTCAACTCGCAGCACATGCAGTGGGAGAACTCGTCCAAAAGATAGCACAGACAATAACAAACCATTTCAGTCATCTGTTTGGGTTTAATGAAAACTAATGACCACAAAACATTATGGCAATTAGCAGGAAAAAAAATACAAAAAATTAGCCGCACAGTTTTGAAACCCGCAGGATTCAAAGTGTAGGAAAAAAAGTATATTTTGGTATATTCAGTTAACGTTCAAATATCCAAATATTACAGTAACGAAAAATGTCTATGTGAGCTTTTTGTTAGCGTTGAACGCACGCAAGTCGTCAGTAAACAATGGCAACCATAGAGAGAAGGAGAGTGTTATTAGAGCCTGAACTAATCAATCACTCATTTATTGCCAATGTTGATCCAAAATCGATCAAGAGGTGGGCTGTGCGCCTTCTGAATGGGTCGTTAGCAAACAGGAAATGTAATGTGGGGGAAAATCAGTATGGTCAGAGGGTTTGCAGGGGGAGGAGCGAGCCAACAAAGTGTCAACAGAAACATAGTCTAGGATTCAGACACTGAATTTGAGATTCAAATCAACAAAATGCAAGAACATGCGTACGTGGAGAGCAGGAAAACATACCTAAAATGCATACATGTACACTGATCTTCATTTAGCTCAACATGCTCTTATGAGAATTTAGTACCAAATAACAAACAGTTTACCTCTATCTTACTGTGCCAAACATCTAAAAGATCTACACTGCAAAAACTGAAATCTAAGTAAGATGAAATATGTCAAATAAGAGTGATATTTGCTTATTTTCTGTCTGATAAGATCATTCTTCTCACTAAGCAGATTTTATGTTAGTCTTTTACTTGTTTTAAGGGTTTTGGTCCTAAATGATCTCAGTAAGATATTCCAGCTTGTAGCTGAGATTTGATGACCTATATTGAGTAAAACATGCTTGAAACTAGAATATCAACTGTTGCAAAGCTGTGTCATCAACACTCACAAGTAGAAAACTACTTTTTTTTTTAAGTAATAATTTCTTATTTCAAGCATGAAAAAAAAAATCATGACTTTGACACAATTGTGTCTCATAATTAAAACAGATGACGGCCAAATGGACTTTGCTGTTTTATTTTCAATGAAACAATAGAAAATACGTACTCATATAGTAGTACAGTTGGCACTAAAACTTGACAAAAATATTGGTAGTCTGGACAAAAGTATTGGGACACTTAGGACTACAACTTGACAAAAGTATTGGGACACTTTGGACTACAACTGCACAAAAGTATTGGGACACTTAGGACAGAACTTGACAAAAGTATTGGGCCACTTGGGACTAAAACTTGACAAAAGTATTGGGCCACTTGGGACTAAAACTTGACAAAAGTATTGGTAGTCTGGACAAAAGTATTGAGACACTTAGGACTACAACTTGACAAAAGTATTGGGACACTTAGGACTAAAACTGGACAAAAGTTTTGGGACACTTAGGACTACCACTGGACAAAAGGATTGGGATGCTTAGGACGAAAACTGGATAGAGGTATTGGGACACTTACACTGGACAAAAGTATTGGGACACTTAGGACTACAACTTGACAAAAGTATTGGGACACTTAGGACTACCACTGAACAAAAGTATTGGGACACTTAGGACTACAACTTGACAAAAGTATTGGGACACTTTGGACTAAAACTGGACAAAAGTTTTGGGACACTTAGGACTACAACTGCACAAAAGTATTGGGACACTTAGGACAGAACTTGACAAAAGTATTGGGCCACTTTGGACTAAAACTTGACAAAAGTATTGGGCCACTTGGGACTAAAACTTGACAAAAGTATTGGTAGTCTGGACAAAAGTATTGGGACACTTAGGACTACAACTTGACAAAAGTATTGGGACACTTAGGACTAAAACTGGACAAAAGTTTTGGGACACTTAGGACTACCACTGGACAAAAGGATTGGGATGCTTAGGACGAAAACTGGATAGAGGTATTGGGACACTTACACTGGACAAAAGTATTGGGACACTTAGGACTACAACTTGACAAAAGTATTGGGACACTTAGGACTACCACTGAACAAAAGTATTGGGACACTTAGGACTACAACTTGACAAAAGTATTGGGACACTTTGGACTAAAACTGGACAAAAGTTTTGGGACACTTAGGACTACAACTGCACAAAAGTATTGGGACACTTAGGACAGAACTTGACAAAAGTATTGGGCCACTTGGGACTAAAACTTGACAAAAGTATTGGGCCACTTGGGACTAAAACTTGACAAAAGTATTGGTAGTCTGGACAAAAGTATTGGGACACTTAGGACTACAACTTGACAAAAGTATTGGGACACTTAGGACTAAAACTGGACAAAAGTTTTGGGACACTTAGGACTACCACTGGACAAAAGGATTGGGATGCTTAGGACGAAAACTGGATAGAGGTATTGGGACACTTACACTGGACAAAAGTATTGGGACACTTAGGACTACAACTTGACAAAAGTATTGGGACACTTAGGACTACCACTGAACAAAAGTATTGGGACACTTTGAACTAAAAGTAGACAAAAGTATTGGGACACTTCGGACTAAAAGTAGACAAAAGTATTGGGACACTTAGGACTACCACTGGACAAAAGTTTTGGGACACTTACACTGGACAAAAGTATTGGGACACTTACACTGGACAAAAGTATTGGGATACTTAGGACTACAACTTGACAAAAGTATTGGGACACGTAGGACTACCACTGGACAAAAGTCTTGGGACACTTACACTGGACAAAAGTATTGGGACACTTACGCCTAAACTTGACAAACGTATTGGGACACTTAGGTCTACCACTGGACAAAAGTATTGGGACACCTACAATGGACAAAAGTATTGGGACACTTAGGACTACAACTTGACAAAAGTAGTGGGACACTTAGGACTAAAACTAGACAAAAGTATTGGGACACTAAGGACTAGCACCTACCAAATACGCGGGCCCGACCAACGCTGCTTGCAGCTTTAATTTTACTTGTTTTGGAATGTCTTGACAAGCCAAATGTTCTTGTTCTATTGGCAGATAATTTTGCTTAGTTCAAATAAAATACCCCTTATTTTTATATATTTTTTTCTTGTTTTTGAACACTGACTTTTTGCAGTGTAAAAAAGGGACACTTTTTCCAATTACTATGTTCTATTTCTCTTTAGTCCTACTAAATTCTTCTAGGAACAGACTCTATAGTATTACCGCCGCCGTATATCAACACTGACACGCATACACAGGTAAGCGTATGTTTGTGTGTGTTAAGTAGGCGAATGATGGATATATCTGGTTGCCCGCCTCAGCTTATCTCGAAAAGGGGCCGGTATAGGTTTCATCAGGAGCTTGATGAAGTTGGAGATACAAGTAAGCCAGGCAAGCTTTCCAGGAAGGCAACAGCCGCACAAAACAAGATTGGCTTGTCCACCCGGACTAAATAAATGGCGGCGTTAAGGCTGAGATAGTCAAAGAAAGAAAGAAAGAAACTCGGAGACTGCTTTTATGGCGGTGCCTGTTTGATAAGGCCCTCGCTGTGTGATTAGAAAAAAAACAGCTTAAGGGGCGCTTAATGCGCTTGTAACTGATGGGAAATATTGTGAAGTTGCTTAACGATGGAGCGAGTCTGGGGTCCGCAGAATGACGAGTAAGAGTTTAACTTGACTGACAAAAAGTCATTCATAAGGGAAGCTGCTTTATAATCTTGCTGGCCTTTAAAAAGCCTTTTTGAATCCATTCCATTGGCAAAATAATAAAGCCTGCTCATGAAAGCTCTGTACTTTTGTTAGGCGATTGATCATCCATAATATTCTGTTGTGTTTGCAAAGGATTTAGGACTTTTTTAACATCGCAATCAGCAACAAATACTGGACTATCACGGAGGAAACCCACTGGTTGCCTTTTTGCATCGTCAGCTCCATGTAGACAGGATTTATGATCAAGCATGGAGTTCATTTTAGTTTTCTTTATCCCCTGAGTGTTTGAACCCCCTTAGCGATGGCAGAATTGGGAGACCGCATCCAGTGATTTATGGCGGACCTTTACATAGCTCTTGACCAGGTGTGAAAGTAAGGTTTGAGAACCTGGTACATACAGTATTGTTCAACACCTAACACAACTTATTCTGTCATTCTAAGAGGCTAAAGTTGTTCACCATTACAGGACGGGCTTGGGACAGTCCGAGAAATAGAGAACGACGATGCTAACAAAGAAATTCTAAAGATCTGGTCTAAAACAGTGATTGAATTAGTATGTCGGAGTGAAACAATGACAGCCTTGCTGCGACTCACGCAGCATCGCTTCATCTTGTCACAGGGATAGAGAGGCCAGACCTTGGGAATTGGGTATTGTGGGGAGAATGCTGGGGGATTTTGGACCCACAGTGCCCATCACTGTCACTCATGTCTGGCAGTTCATTGTATTCTGGTGACATGTTGTGATCCCCCGAGTATGAAATAGGACTAGAGATCCTTTTTTTTTTTTGTTTGGTCCTAATGCTTGTTCTGTTCTTCACCAAAGTCCTTGTTTTGTCCCTCGTATAACTGCTTGCAAAGAGCATTGAAACGGCAAACAGACTTGTTACAATTGATTAACCAGGAGTAGAAAAACTATGGCGATCTTATGGATCTACAGAATGCAGGTAAATCTTTAACTGAAGTCTTTTTCCCGGTCCTAGGTTTCTAGGAAGAAGAGCATATGGGAGATCAGAAAATATGGTCTATCCCAAATCTTAGAAGTGATTGATTGATTGATTGAAACTTTTATTAGTAGATTGCAGAGTACAGTACATATTCCGTACAATTGACCACTAAATGGTAACACCCGAATAAGTTTTTCAACTTGTTTAAATCAATTCATGGTAAAAATACATGCGCCCAACGTGGGGCAGTCAAGTCCTACCACACTAAACAAACCCAATCAAATCAAGCTTTATGGACTTTCCCCAAACTGTTCCAAACAGGTTTGAAGAGCTGAGATACCCAAACTCTGATTGTCCCTCAACCATTGCCAATAATAAAGTTATCTGCAATGCAATGTTGTTTAGGGTTGTACGGTATACCGGTACTGGTAAAGTACCGCGGTACCAATGAATTAAAAAAAGGATACTATACTTCCTTTGAAAAATATTGGTATTTTTTTTATTATTTTGCTGAGCTGAGGCGTATGTTGTGTGTCAATGCGTACACTCAGAGCGCATACACGCAGAAACAGTGTGGAGAGGAAGATGGCAAAAAATGTCAATTCTACAAAGAGGGTACGAAAACCGCAAAATTAAGGTATTTTAGCTTCAAGACGACCGATAAAGGTGACGGTTTAAACACGGAAGCGTCGCGCTGCAAGCGGTGCTTTAAAACATGCCTCGCCAAAGGTGGCAATACAGTATTACCACCTTTGCTTCAAACTTAGGTAAATGGTTAAATAACAAGCATTTAGATCTGCACAGGGAGTTTAAAGAGTGACAGGTAAAATAGTTAACTAGCTCCTCTGCTGCGCACATACAGATACGTAGACACGCACACTGGCTTGTTGCCAATTATTAGCGGAGTCAAAACTGCCCACGTAGCGTAAACTAATGCAAGTGAACTGACTGAATTTCGTTACAAACTCCCACTATTTCATATGTGTTTTATCTTTAACAATGTGTGCTATACCTGCTACGTGTCTTATCGGTCTAGTTTTAGCCACAGTAATGTTTTCAGTATTTACCAATGATTGTATTTTTCTTAAAGGGGAACATTATCACAATTTCAGAAGGGTTAAAACCATTAAAAATCAGTTCCCAGTGGCTTATTTTATTTTTCGAAGTTTTTTTCAAAATTTTACCCATCACGCAATATCCCTAAAAAAAGCTTCAAAGTGCCTGATTTTAACCATCGTTATATACACCCGTCCATTTTCCTGTGACGCCAACACAAACAAACATGGCGCATAGAACAGCAAATTATAGCGACATTAGCTCGGATTCAGACTCGGATTTCAGCGGCTTAAGCGATTCAACAGATTACGCATGTATTGAAACGGATGGTTGTAGTGTGGAGGCAGGTAGCGAAAACGAAATTGAAGAAGAAACTGAAGCTATTGAGCCATATCGGTTTGAACCGTATGCAAGCGAAACCGACGAAAACGACACGACAGCCAGCGACACGGGAGAAAGCGAGGACGAATTCGGCGATCGCCTTCTAACCAACGATTGGTATGTGTTTGTTTGGCATTAAAGGAAACTAACAACTATGAACTAGGTTTACAGCATATGAAATACATTTGGCAACAACATGCACTTTGAGAGTGCAGACAGCCCATTTCAGGCGCGCTAAGAACATATATTTTTCCACGATTTCAGCACTCAGGTTAACCATACCTAAATAGACACAAAATACTGCATTACACAAGACTACTCGAATGATTGAAAAAAATAAATGTTTTTAAGCTAAATTATTGGTAAACACAGTTTATGTATAATAATTCACGTAAAACCGCGAGTAATGAATAAAGTTTTAATCAATTAATATATTCTGTAGACATACCCTCATCCGCTCTCTTTTCCTGAAAGCTGATCCGTCCAGTTTTGGAGTTGATGTCAGCATCTGCTTTGAGTGTCGCAGGATATCCACACATTCTTGCCATCTCTGTCGTAGCATAGCTTTCGTCGGTAAAGTGTGCGGAACAAACGACTGACCATTTCGTCGGCTTTCCCCACACCCTCGTATTTTGAACAAATTTCGTCCAATTTCTTGCCACTTTCGCATCGTTGGGCCACTGGTGCAACTTGAATCCGTCCCTGTTCGTGTTGTTACACCCTCCGACAACACACCGACGAAAGTGAGAAAATGGCGGATTGCTTCCCGATGTGACGTCACGAGAGGGAATAATAGAAAGGCGTTTAATTCGCCAAAATTCACCCATTTAGAGTTCGGAAATCGTTTAAAAAAATATATGGACTTTTTTCTGCAACATCAAGGTATATATTGACGCTTACATAGGTCTGGTGATAATGTTCCCCTTTAACAATGTGTGCTATACCTGCTACGTGTCTTATCTGTCTAGTTTTAGCCACAGTAATGTTTTCAGTATTTATCAATGATTGTATTTTTCTTAACGCACAGATCAAAATTGGCAACCATAAATCATGAAGCATTTGATGGTGACATAGCCTTCTCCATCGCTGCTCCCACCCTCTAGAACAGTGTTTTTCAACCACTGTGCCACGGCACACTAGTGTACCGTGGGATATTGTCTGGTGTGCCGTGGTAAATTATGTAATTTCACCTAATTGGGTTAAAAATATTATTTGCAAACCAGTAATTATTTGTGATGTCAAGAGATCGGCGGAGTAACCGTGTAATACTCTTCCATATCAGTAGGTGGCAGCAGGTAGCTAATTGCTTTGTAGACGTCAGGAACATGATGTGTCGTGATCACAATATGCAGCGTGCAGGTAAAAAGGTGTCTAATGCTTAAATCAAAAATAAACATAAGGCATTGAAGCTTAGGGAAGCCTACGCAAAACTAAAACAAAACTGAACTGGCTGCAAAGTAAACAAAAACAAAATGCTGGACGACAGCAAAGACTTACAGCGTGTGGCGCAGCAGACGGCGTCCACAAAGTACATCTCTACATGACATGACAATCAACAACAAAATAGGAGCGCCAGACAATAACTAAAACACTACACACAGGAAAACACCAAGAATACTCCAAATAAGTCACAGCGTGATGTGACAGGTGGTGACAGTACACCTACTTTGAGACGAGCTACAGTGGTTATGGTTAGAATTTTTATCCAACAATTGCGAGAACGACTTTTCACCGTCAATATCGGGTGCTGAGTTTAATTTTTTTTGTTTTTTGCTGGTGGTGTGCTTTGGGATTTTTTCAATGAAAAAAATGTGCCTCGGCTCGGAAAAGTTTGAAAAACACTGCTCTAGAACTATCTTCCCAAACCCATCCGTGACTTTCTCAGACCTTCCTACCTTCAAAAGCTTTCTCAAAACACACCTCTTCAGATCTGCTTTTAACCTGTGATTAGTGTTCCGTCTTATATGTCCCATCTTGTAATGTCCAGTGTTATTATGTATTTTACTATGTACTGCTTTTATATTATATCCTGTATTATATATATGTTTTATATTTTAAAAATATTTAAAAAAAAACACTGAAAAGCGCTATACCAAATAAAATGTATTATTATTATTATTATTATTATTTCAGACAATGTCAATCAAGCTGTCTATTCTATCCTAACCTAATTCTAGATTATGGAAGGCTATATTTAATATACAAACTTGCCCATTTAAGAAACATATAGGTTGATTGGCAACACTAAATTGGCCCTAGTGTGTGAATGTGAGTGTGAATGTTGTCTGTCTATCTGTGTTGGCCCTGTGATGAGGTGGCGACTTGTCCAGGGTGTACGCCGCCTTCCGCCCGAATGCGGCTGAGATAGGCTCCAGCGACTCCCTGCGACTCCGAAAGGGACAAGCGGTAGAAAATGGATGGATGGATGATTGATGTATCGTAAGATTTTCTGTTAAAATGAAGTCAATAATGACATTTTTGGTGGTGCACCTTATTTTGAAAAGTGTCAATATACATTTTGGTACCAGTAACAATATATTGGTATCGGGACAACCCTTGTGGTGTCCAAAGTCTCGGTCTTGGAAGCCATATGCTATCCATCCCATGACCGTTTTTGAACAGCGTGTCCTTCCTGCACATCCGGTAAACCTACGCCAGGGGTGCTCACACTTTTTCTGCAGGCGAGCTACTTTTCAATTGATCAAGTCGTGGGGATCTACCTCATTCATATACAGGTAAAAGCCAGTAAATTAGAATATTTTGAAAAACTTGATTTATTTCAGTAATTGCATTCAAAAGGTGTAACTTGTACATTATATTTATTCATTGCACACAGACTGATGCATTCAAATGTTTATTTCATTTAATTTTGATGATTTGAAGTGGCAACAAATGAAAATCCAAAATTCCGTGTGTCACAAAATTAGAATATTACTTAAGGCTAATACAAAAAAGGGATTTTTAGAAATGTTGGCCAACTGAAAAGTATGAAAATGAAAAATATGAGCATGTACAATACTCAATACTTGGTTGGAGCTCCTTTTGCCTCAATTACTGCGTTAATGCGGCGTGGCATGGAGTCGATGAGTTTCTGGCACTGCTCAGGTGTTATGAGAGCCCAGGTTGCTCTGATAGTGGCCTTCAACTCTTCTGCGTTTTTGGGTCTGGCATTCTGCATCTTCCTTTTCACAATACCCCACAGATTTTCTATGGGGCTAAGGTCAGGGGAGTTGGCGGGCCAATTTAGAACAGAAATACCATGGTCCGTAAACCAGGCACGGGTAGATTTTGCGCTGTGTGCAGGCGACAATACCCCATAGAAAATCTGTGGGGTATTGTGAAAAGGAAGATGCAGAATGCCAGACCCAAAAACGCAGAAGAGTTGAAGGCCACTATCAGAGCAACCTGGGCTCTCATAACATCTGAGCAGTGCCAGAAACTCATCGACTCCATGCCACGCCACATTAACGCAGTAATTGAGGCAAAAGGAGCTCCAACCAAGTATTGAGTATTGTACATGCTCATATTTTTCATTTTCATACTTTTCAGTTGGCCAACATTTCTAAAAATCCCTTTTTTGTATTAGCCTTAAGTAATATTCTAATTTTGTGACACACAGAATTTTGGATTTTCATTTGTTGCCACTTCAAATCATCAAAATTAAATGAAATAAACATTTGAATGCATCAGTCTGTGTGCAATGAATAAATATAATGTACAAGTTACACCTTTTGAATGCAATTACTGAAATAAATCAAGTTTTTCAAAATATTCTAATTTACTGGCTTTTACCTGTATATAATTTATATTTACTTATTTATGAAATATATGTTTTTGTTAACAAGTTAAAGGTGTTTAATGATAATGCAAGCATGTTTAACACATATAGTTAATATTGTTAATACATTAAAGGTGTTTAATGATAATACAAGTATGTTTAATACATATAGTTAATATTGTTAACAAGTTAAAGGTGTTTAAAGATAATGCAAGCATGTTTAACACATATAGTTAATATTGTTAACAACTTAAAGGTGGTTAAAGATAAAACAAGCATGTTTAACACATATAGTTAATATTGTTAACAACTTAAAGGTGGTTAAAGATAATGCAAGCATGTTTAACACATATAGTTAATATTGTTAATACATTAAAGGTGTTTAATGATAATACAAGTATGTTTAATACATATAGTTAATATTGTTTACAAGTTAAAGGTGTTTAAAGATAATGCAAGCATGTTTAACACATATAGTTAATATTGTTAACAACTTAAAGGTGGTTAAAGATAATACAAGCATGTTTAACACATATAGTTAATATTGTTAATAAGTTAAAGGTGTTTAAAGATAATACAAGCATGTTTAACACATATAGATTCCTTTCTTTCATGAAGACAAGAATATAAGTTGGTGTATTACCTGATTCTGATGACTTGCATTGATTGGAATCAGACAGTGGTGATGATAACGTCCGCATTTTCGAATGGAGGAGAAAAAAAGTCCTCCTTTCTGTCCAATACTACATGAAAGTGGTTGGTTTTTGGCATCTTATTTGTCCAGCTTCCGTACTCCTTTGTATACACTTTACAAGAAATACATTGTCGGCAAACTCCGTAGCTTGCTAGCTTGTGCACGCCAGTTTTCTGACACTCTTATTTTGGTAGCGCAGGCATGTTGAAGCAGAGCTTTTATTGTGCAACTGTGCAGTCGGTCTTTGGAGTTTTGACGACAGGTACGGCGCCAGAGTCTGTTGAAATAAAGTGTTTCTCGCCTTCCAGTCGGTAATTTTAATGAGCTGGCAGCAGCCAGCGTCATCTCAGAAGACCCTCGGGTGCCGTGAATGTCAATCAAGTGACGAAAGTGACGTCATAGTGAAGATTTATGATCGCTCATTTTTAGGACTATTTTTTTAATGCCTGGCTGGTGATCGACTGACACACCCTCCGAGATCGACCGGTAGATCGCGATCGACGTAATGAGCACCCCTGACCTACGCTATTTACTGTTGGATCGAAAAATGAGTCGAGGTGTTTTCAGATTGGAAACAAGCTGTCGCTTTCCCAAATTACACTAATTTGTGGCCTGGACCGGCTTTGTTGTTCTATTTTCTCCAAAAAGTCGATTAACAATGTTGTCGACATCTCAAGATCCAATACTGTTCGTTGTGTCCTGCAGCCTATTTATGTCCTTTCTAATTGAAGTAACTTTATACATATCCTGTGGAATTACATGCAAGTCTTTCTTTAAGACCACTCACTTCAATCTTACTTTGGAGAGTGATGCCGCCATTGCTCTTTGACTCCGGGGTCCTTTTCACTGTAATTGCTTTTGTTCTTTCCTGTCAACCTGATAGCTTTTCCTGTCGGTTTGCTATTAGCACATCTGTGAGCCATGTTGGTGGGTTATCCATGGTCAGTCAAACATGCCCTGGTACCTTAAGAGCGATCTCGTCAGATTCCCCTGCTGAGTGACAAACCGATGTGTTTTCATGGATAGTTATCTGTATTTATGCAAAGCGCCATTCTACAAAACTCTACTGTGGCTAGAATCAATCAATCAATCAATCAATCAAAGTTTATTTATATAGCGCTAAATCACAAGTGTCTCAAAGGGCTGCACAAGCCACAACGACATCCTCGGTTCAGGATGTCAATGAGAATGACTATGAGAAACCTTGGAGAGGACCGCAGATGTGGGTGACCCCCCCCCCAGGGGAAAATAAAGTGAATTATATTTATATAGCGCTTTTCTCTAGTGCAGGGGTCGGCAACCTTTACCAGTCAAAGAGCCATTTTGACCAGTTTCACAAATGATAGAAAACAATGGGAGCCGCAATAATTTATGAAATTTTAAATGAAATAACACTGCATACAAAGTTTTTTTTTTTTGCTTGGTGCTATGTATAAACCAGGTGTCTCAGACACGCTGCCCACACCTGTATATGGAAATTTTAAGCTGGTGCGGCACGCGGGTTTTAAAGGAATAGCGCTTGTCAGCGTCATGCGTGCCGTGATGGTACAGCATATGGCGCCCACTACAACCAGCGTGCCTGTTCAGCCACATGTTGAATGGAGCTTCCGCTTGCTCACGTAGGTGACAGCAAGGCATACTTGCTCAACAACCACACAGGTTACACTGACGGTGGCGGTATAAAAAAAACTTTAACACTCTTACTAATAATGCGCCACACTGTGAACCCACACCAAACAAGAATGACAAACACATTTCGGGAGAACATCTGCACCGTAACACAACATAAACACAACAGGACAAATACCCAGAATCCCATGCAGCCCTAACTCTTCCGGGATACATTATACACCCCTGCTACCAAACCCCGCCCACCTCAACCGACGCACAGAGAGAGGGGGGGGGGGTTGATGTGTGAGGGAGCAGGGTTGGGGTGGGGACGGGGTTTGGTGGTAGCAGGGGTGTATAATGTAGCCCGGAAGAGTCAGGGCTGCATGAGATTCTGGGTGTTTGTTCTGTTGTGTTTATGTTGTGTTAAGGTGCAGATGTTCTCCCGAAATGTGTTTGTCATTCTTGTTTGGTTTGGGTTCAAAGTGTGGCGCATTATTAGTAAGAGTGTTAAAGTTGTTTTATATGGTCACCGTCAGTGTAACCTGTGTGGCTGTTGACCAAGTATGCCTTGCTGTCACGTACGTGTTCAAGCAGAAGATGTATATTGTATAACAAGTGTTGGGCTGACACGCTATTGATACAGATTGTAGAGGGCGCCAAATGTTGTACAATCATGGCACGCCCTAATTATAGCTGTAAGGGTGAAAATCGGTGACTATTAATCCCGGGAGTTTTCTGCGAGAGGCACTGAAATCCGGAAGTCTCACGGGAAAATTGGGGGGTTCAGCAAGTAAGCTGCTGAGCCGCATCAGAGTGATCAAAGAGCCGCATGCGGCTCCGGAGCCGCGGGTTGCCGACCCCTGCTCTAGTGACTCAAAGCGCTTTTACATAGGGAAACCCAATATCTAAGTTACATTTAAACCAGTGTGGGTGGCATTGGGAGCAGGTGGGTAAAGTGTCTTGTCCGAAGACACAACGGCAGTGACTAGATAGGCGGAAGCGGGGATCGAACCTGCAATCCTCAAATTGCTGGCACGGCCGCTCTACCAACCGAGCTATACCGCCCCAAATATGTTTAAGCAACACTAATGTGGACTATAGCGCAAGGACCTGTGATTTAGGTCAACCAGTGATTGATTGATTGAGACTTTTATTAGTAGGTTGCACAGTGAAGTACATATTCCGTACAATTGACCACTAAATGGTAACACCCCAATAAGTTTTTCAACTTGTTTAGGTCGGGGTCCATTGATTCATGATACAGATATATACTATCAGATATATACTATCATCATAATACAGTCATCACCAGTGTTGGGACTAACGCGTTACAAAGTAACGCGTTACTGTAACGCCGTTAGTTTCGGCGGTAACTAGTAATCTAACGCGTTATTTTTTTATATTCAGTAACTCAGTTACCGTTACTACATGATGCGTTACTGCGTTATTTTACGTTACTTTTTATGTAGTATAAAGTGTGTTTTATCGGAGCGCTGCTCTGTCATCGTTCTGATTCTTCTTGTGTCACAAGCCGGAGAAGAGAGACGTGCGCTCTGTGTGGGTGAGTGTGGAGGGAGGAGAGGGAGGAGAGGGAGGGAGGGGAGGGGGGCGTGTCTGATCATGGCGGAGCCAGAAGTCGAGTTTGCTAACATGGAGATATTTTCACTACTTTTCTTTTGTCGAGCACAAAGAAAAGAACATTTTAGTTAAATGTAAATTGTGCTTTGGATCAAAGATGCCATCTACTGCCCAAAACAGCAATTCAAATCTGCTGAAACAAGCTACATAGCAACATGCTTCAACGAAGCTAGTAAAGAGAGACAGAGACTCTGATGCCACTTTACCTGCACCACCATTTAAGGATTAACTTTGCCTCTTCTCATCATTCACCGCTGAAGGTACACACTCTGTCAATCAATGTTCCCTCTAATTGTTCATGTGTGTGAGCAAACGCAAAAAGTCCCTGAGCATTGAGTGGAGTCCATGTGAGCAACTTTAGACGTGCACACTGTGGCTACACCAGCAGCACACCTGTCCCAAACCTGACTAAATAACAAGTTCAATCTCCATCCATCCATCCATCCATTTTCTACCGCTTGTCTCTTTCGGGGTCGCAGGAGCCTATCTCAGCTGCATTCGGGCGGAAGGCAGGGTACACCCTGGACAAGTCCCCACCTCATCACAGGGCCAACACAGATACACAGACAACATTCTCTTATTATTATAATCAAATGACAGCAGTCATTTCCATTTCTAATATAAGTGTTTAGGCCCACTTACAATGACAATAACAACAAATATTGTTTTTCATGAACTGTGTACTTGTATTGTTTGTCTGGGTGGAGGTCCTGCTTTGGAAATAGTTTGTACCCCTTTCATTTAGTTCCCATTAAAACATTCACATGTTGCACAATGAGATGTAAGCAGGGGATCATGTGTACATTCCTGCAACTTCCTGTTTGTAAAAAATATATTTTTATTAGTATTTATTTAATATACTAACAGCATTTAATAATTAATATTTATAAATTAAGATTCCTAATAAATGACACTAGAATAAGCACACATTTGATTGGTAAATCATAGTGTAACGACCTGGAATTACACTTATGTGTGGTGTTGGAGTTGTCTGACTTTTTGTGTGGCTGTAAACTCATCACTGGCTAAGTGCCATATGTGCAAGTGTTGGCACACGTGAGAAAGAGCGAGTGGCTGCTGTTGATATAACAAAGTAGCTTTTGGTCTGGTTTGTACTGCAGAAAATGACCACTTTTGTTAGATATCATTTTTTTTACTAACGTTTTGGTGATGTGTTTATGGCCGACAATAAAGAGTTTTGCTCAGTAAAGAAAATGCCTGGTTAGGCTTTGTGTATGTAGTGTGTGCCTTTCTTGGTTTACATCTATGCTGTTATTATGCTGTTTGTTACTTATGTACGTTATGTTGCAGCTATTTAAAATAGTTTTGTCAATTTGTTCTGGCCAGAAACAAATTGGCCTTTGTAACATATCTTTGTCTTTGTGTGTTGTATGTAGAGCACATTGCTTAGCAGAGTTCAGTGATGCAAATGTATGTCAAGTTGATCAACAGATTGTATTATTCTCCAGTGCAATAACAGTACTGAAATGAAGGCTAAAAGGGCATTAATGGGAGCTTTAAAAAAAAAAGAAGAAGAAAAAAAGAAGTAACTAAATAGTTACTTTTCACAGTAACGCATTACTTTTTGGTGTAAGTAACTGAGTTAGTAACTGAGTTACTTTTGAAATGAAGTAACTAGTAACTGTAACTAGTTACCGTAAACCAGGCACGGGTAGATTTTGCGCTGTGTGCAGGCGCCAAGTCCTGTTGGAACTTGAAATCTCCATCTCCATAGAGCAGGTCAGCAGCAGGAAGCATGAAGTGCTCTAAAACTTGCTGGTAGACGGCTGCGTTGACCCTGGATCTCAGGAAACAGAGTGGACCGACACCAGCTGGACTGCTGCTGAGTGGTCCAAAGTCATGTTTTCTGACGAAAGCAAATTTTGCATTTCCTTTGGAAATCGAGGTCCCAGAGTCTGGAGGAAGACAGGAGAGGCACAGGATCCACGTTGCCTGAAGTCTAGTGTAAAGTTTCCACCATCAGTGATGGTTTGGGGTGCCATGTCATCTGCTGGTGTCGGTCCACTCTGTTTCCTGAGATCCAGGGTCAACGCAGCCGTCTACCAGCAAGTTTTAGAGCACTTCATGCTTCCTGCTGCTGACCTGCTCTATGGAGATGGAGATTTCAAGTTCCAACAGGACTTGGCGCCTGCACACAGCGCAAAATCTACCCGTGCCTGGTTTACGGACCATGGTATTTCTGTTCTAAATTGGCCCGCCAACTCCCCTGACCTTAGCCCCATAGAAAATCTGTGGGGTATTGTGAAAAGGAAGATGCAGAATGCCAGACCCAAAAACGCAGAAGAGTTGAAGGCCACTATCAGAGCAACCTGGGCTCTCATAACACCTGAGCAGTGCCAGAAACTCATCGACTCCATGCCACGCCGCATTAATGCAGTAATTGAGGCAAAAGGAGCTCCAACCAAGTATTGAGTATTGTACATGCTCATATTTTTCATTTTCATACTTTTCAGTTGGCCAACATTTCTAAAAATCCCTTTTTTGTATTAGCCTTACACAATATTCTAATTTTGTGACACACGGAATTTTGGATTTTCATTTGTTGCCACTTCAAATCATCAAAATTAAATGAAATAAACATTTGAATGCATCAGTCTGTGTGCAATGAATAAATATAATGTACAAGTTACACCTTTTGAATGCAATTACTGAAATAAATCAAGTTTTTCAAAATATTCTAATTTACTGGCTTTTACCTGTATGTATATATATATATATATATATATATATATATATATATATATATATATATATATATATATATATATATATATACAGCAATGTTGTGTATATATATATATATTTTATTATATATATATATATATATATAAATATAAAATAAATACTTGAATTTCAGTGTTCATTTATTTACATATATACACACACATATGCACTAAATGGCAGTATTGTCCTGTTTAAGAGTGTCACAACATTGCTGTTTACGGCAGACAAACTGCTTTACGGTATACAAAAACGTGACTGCTGTTGTTGTGTGTTGTTGCCACGCTGGGAGGACGTTAATGAAACTGCCTAACAATAAACCCACATAAGAAACCAAGAACTCGCCCTTCATCATTCTATAGTTATAACGTGATTGGGCAGGTATGCTTTTTTATATTGTGGAGGACCTGAGTCCGCCTGAATTTCGGGAGATTTTCGGGAGAAAATTTGTCCCGGGAGGTTTTCGGGAGAGGCACAGAATTTCGGGAGTCTCCCGGAAAATCCGGGAGGGTTGGCAAGTATGACTAAAAGGTAACACCCGAATAAGTTTTTCAACTTGTTTAAGTCGGGGTCCACTTAAATTGATTCATGATACAGATATATACTATCATCATAATACAGTCATCACACAAGATAATCATCAGGGTATATACATTGAATTATTTACATTATTTATAATTCAGGGTGTGGAGGGGGGTTAGGTTTGGTTGTTATCATCAGTCATCAACAATTGAGAGCAGAGAAATGGATATTGAAACAGTGTAGGTCTGACTTGGTAGGATATGTACAGCAAGTAGTGGACATAGAGAGAGAGAGAGAGAGAGAGAGAGAGAGAGAGAGAGAGAGAGAGAGAGAGAGAGAGAGAGAGAGAGAGAGAGAGAGAGAGAGAGAGAGAGAGAGAGATCAGAAGGCATAAGAAAAATATCTGCATTTGATTGTTTACATTTGATTATTAACAACAATCCGGGGAGGGTGTTAGTTTAGGGTTGAAGTTGCCTGGAGGTGTTCTTTTAGTGCGGTTTTGAAGGAGGATAGAGATGCCCTTTCTTTTATACCTGTTGGGAGCGCATTCCACATTGATGTGGCATAGAAGGAGAATGAGTTAAGACCTTTGTTAGATCGGAATCTAGGTTTAACGTGGTTAGTGGAGCTCCCCCTGGTGTTGTGGTTATGGCGTTAAGGAAGTAGTTTGACATGTACTTCGGTATCAGGGAGGTGTAGTGGATTTTATAGACTAGGCTCAGTGCAAGTTGTTTTACTCTGTCCTCCACCCTGAGCCAGCCCACTTTGGAGAAGTGGGTAGGAGTGAGGTGTGATCTGGGGTGGAGGTCTAGAAGTAATCTGACTAGCTTGTTCTGGGATGTTTGGAGGGCTTTGGAGGTGCTAGGGTACCAGGAGGTGACAATGAATGACCCTATTAGAGGACCCCACTAGAAGTTTCTGACAATTAGATTGGGGGCGATTAATGAATCAATGGACACATGTCCAAACATAGATTCATTACGTATGTTAAATAAAATGAGAAAGACAGTTCTGAAGTGCGGCATGAATGCTAATGTTCTCCAAATGTTAATTCTAGGTTTGGTTCAAACGAACCGTAGGAGAGCCGCGAGCTAACATTCTTTTAACGTTATGTGTTCGCTGGGTTAGCATGCCCACGTGGAAGAGGGCGGGGAAGACAGGAAGAGCCGCGGCGTTAAGTTAGCTTGAATGCAAATTAGTGAAACAAGGACAGAATAAATGCTTTGTACACTTCAACAGGAGGCTAATAGAAACCGCTTTACAGCGGAAAGTACTGTAACCCGCAAAGAAGAGGACTTTAGCAAGTACAAACCCCGTTTCCACATGAGTTGGGAAATTGTGTTAGATGTAAATATAAACGGAATACAATGATTTGCAAATCCTTTTCAACCCATATTCAGTTGAATGCACTACAAAGACAACATATTTGATGTTCAAACTCATAAACTTTTTTTTTTTTTTGCAAATAATAATTAACTTAGAATTTCATGGCTGCAACACGTGCCAAAGTAGTTGGGAAAGGGCATGTTCACCACTGTGTTATATGGCCTTTCCTTTTAACAACACTCAGTAAACGTTTGGGAACCGAGGAGACACATTTTTGAAGCTTCTCAGGTGGAATTCTTTGCCATTCTTGCTTGATGTACAGCTTAAGTTGTTCAACAGTCCGGGGGTCTCCGTTGTGCTATTTTAGGCTTCATAATGCGCCACACATTTTCAATGGGAGATAGGTCTGGACTACAGGCAGGCCAGTCTAGTACCCGCACTCTTTTACTATGAAGCCACGTTGACGTAACACGTGGCTTGGCATTGTCTTGCTGAAATAAGCAGGGGCGTCCATGGTAACGTTGCTTGGATGGCAACATATGTTGCTCCAAAACCTGTATGTACTTTTCAGCATTAATGGCGCCTTCACAGATGTGTAAGTTACCCATGTGTTGGGCACTAATACACCCCCATACCATCACAGATGCTGGCTTTTCAACTTTGCGCCTATAACAATCCGGATGGTTCTTTTCCTCTTTGGTCCGGAGGACACGACGTCCACAGTTTCCAAAAACAATTTCAAATGTGGACTCGTCAGACCACAGAACACGTTTCCACTTTGTATCAGTCCATCTTAGATGAGCTCAGGCTCAGCGAAGCCGATGGCGTTTCTGGGTGTTGTTGATAAACGGTTTTCGCCTTGCATAGGAGAGTTTTAACTTGCACTTACAGATGTAGCGACCAACTGTAGTTACTGACAGTGGGTTTCTGAAGTGTTCCTGAGCCCATGTGGTGATATCCTTTACACACTGATGTCGCTTGTTGATGCAGTACAGCCTGAGGGATCGAAGGTCACGGGCTTAGCTGCTTACGTGCAGTGATTTCTCCAGATTCTCTGAACCCTTTGATGATATTACGGACCGTAGATGGTGAAATCCCTAAATTCCTTGCAATAGCTGGTTGAGAAAGGTTTTTCTTAAACTGTTCAACAATTTGCTCACACATTTGTTGACAAAGTGGTGACCCTCGCCCCATCCTTGTTTGTGAATGACTGAGCATTTCATGGAATCTACTTTTATACCCAATCATGGCACCCACCTGTTCCCAATTTGCCTGCACACCTGTGGGATGTTCCAAATAAGCGTTTGATGAGCATTCCTCAACTTTATCAGTATTTATTGCCACCTTTCCCAACTTCTTTGTCACGTGTTGCTGGCATCAAATTCTAAAGTTAATGATTATTTGCAAAAAAAAAAAAAAATGTTTATCAGTTTGAACATCAAATATGTTGTCTTTGTAGCATATTCAACTGAATATGGGTTGAAAATGATTTGCAAATCATTGTATTCCGTTTATATTTACATCTAACACAATTTCCCAACTCATATGGAAACAGGGTTTGTAGATTAAAACTCATTTGTATACTCTAGCCTTTAAATAGACCCCCCTTTTAGACCAGTTGATCTGCTGTCTCTCTTTTCTGGTCTGCCCCCTCCCCTGCGTGGTGAGGTTATCAGGTGACCACAGATCAAAAAATTTTACCTTGAAAATTTTTTTTTACCTTGAAAATCATTTGTTTACCTTGAAAATCATTTTTAACCTTGAAAAAAAAGTTACCTTGAAAAAAAATGTTTACCTTGAAAATCATTTTTTTCCTTGAAAATCATGTTTTAACTTAAATTATTTTTTTTTATTTTTTATTTTTTTAAGTTTTTGTAATTTTTTTTTAATTTTTGTAAAAAAAATTAAATTTTTTAAATTTAAACATTTTTTTAAAAAAATTTAAAAAAAATTTTAAAAATTAAATTTTTTGGTAATTTTGTAATATTTCTTAACATTTTTTTATTTTTTTTAAATATTTTTAAATATTTTTAAATATTTTTTTAAAAAATTAACTTTTTTTTAACTTTTTTTTTTACTTTTTTTTACTTTTTTTTAAAACTTTTTTTTAACTTTAAAAAAAAAAAATTACCTTAACCCTAACCCTAATCTTAACCCTAACCCTAACCCTAATCTTAACCCTAACCCTAACCCTAAAAAAAAAGTTAATTGTTAAAATTGTTTAAAAAAATTTAAAAATTTTTAAATTGTTTTGAATTGTTTTTAAAAATTTAAAAAAATTAAAAAAGAGTAAAAAATTTTTTTTACAAATTAAAAAAAATTAAAAAAATTAAAAAATAACAAAAAAATTTAAAAACATTTTTAAAAAATTAAAAAAATTTGAAAATCATTTTTTAGCTTGAAAAAAAAAATTTACCTTGAAAAAAAAATATTACCTTGAAAAAAATTTTTACCTTGAAAATCATTTGTTTACCTTGAAAATCATTTCTAACCTTGAAAAAAAATATGACCTTGAAAAATTGTTTTTTACCTTGAAAATCATTTGTTTACCTTGAAAATCATTTTTAACCTTGAAAAAAAAATTTTACCTTGAAAATTTTTTTTTACCTTGAAAATCATTTTTACCTTGAAAATCATTTTTAACCTTGAAAAAAAAAATTTACCTTGAAAATTTTTTTTTAACTTGAAAATAATTTTTTACCTTGAAAATCATGTTTTAACTTAAAACATTTTTTTTTTTTTTTTTTAATTTTTGTGAAAAATGTTAAATTGTTTTAAAAATATATATTTTTTATTTATTTATTTTTTTTAATTTAATTTTTTTTTAATTGTTTTATTTTTTTTAACATTTTTTTTTTTTTAAATTTAAATATTTTTAAATATTTTTTTTAAAAATTCAAAATTTTTAACTTTTTTAAACTTTTTTTAACCTTTTTTTAAAAATGTTTTACCCTAACCCTAACCCTAAACCTAATAATAATAATAGTAATAATAATACCTGGGATTTATATAGCGCTTTTCTAAGTACCCAAAGTCGCTTTACATGTAACCCTAATCTTAACCCTAACCCTAACCCTAACCCTAATCTTAACCCTAACCCTAACCCTAACCCTAAAAAAAAATGTTAATTGTTAAAATTGTTTAAAAAAATAAAAACATTTTAAAATTGTTTTAAAATTGTTTTAAAAATTTAAAAAAATTAAAAAAAAGTTTTAAAAAAATTTACAAATAAAAAAAATAAAAATAAATAAATAAATAAATATATATATATATATATATATATAAAAACATTTTTAAAAAATTAAAAAAATTTGAAAATCATTTTTAACTTCGAAAAAACAATTTTACCTTGAAAAATTTTTTTTACCTTGAAAATCATTTTTAACCTTGAAAAAAAAATTTACCTTGAAAATCTTTTCTTACCTTGAAAATCATTTGTTTACCTTGAAAATAATTTTTAACCTTGAAAAAAAAATTTTACCTTGAAAATTTTTTTTTACCTTGAAAATCATTTTTAACCTTGAAAATCATTTTTAACCTTGAAAAAAAAATTTTACCTTGAAAATTTTTTTTTAACTTAAAACATTTTTTTTTTTTTTTTTTTTTTTAAATTTTTGTGAAAAATGTTAAATTGTTTTAAAAAAATATATTTTTTATTTATTTATTTTTTTTAATTTAATTTTTTTTTAATTGTTTTATTTTTTTTAACATTTTTTTATTTAAAAAAATTTTTTTTAAATATTTTTAAATATTTTTTTAAAAAATTCAAAATTTTTAACTTTTTTAAACTTTTTTTAAACTTTTTTTAAACTTTTTTTAAACTTTTTTTAAACTTTTTTTAAAAATGTTTTACCCTAACCCTAACCCTAAACCTAATAATAATAATAGTAATAATAATACCTGGGATTTATATAGCGCTTTTCTAAGTACCCAAAGTCGCTTTACATGTAACCCTAATCTTAACCCTAACCCTAACCCTAACCCTAATCTTAACCCTAACCCTAACCCTAAAAAAAAATGTTAATTGTTAAAATTGTTTAAAAAAATAAAAACATTTTAAAATTGTTTTAAAAATTAAAAAAAATTTAAAAAAAGTTTTAAAAAAATTTACAAATTAAAAAAAATAAAATAAATTAAAAAAAAATATATATATATAAAAACATTTTTAAAAAATTAAAAAAATTTGAAAATCATTTTTAACTTCGAAAAAACAATTTTACCTTGAAAAAAATGTTTTACCTTGAAAATCATTTTTAACCTTGAAAAAAAAAATTTACCTTGAAAATCTTTTCTTACCTTGAAAATCATTTGTTTACCTTGAAAATAATTTTTAACCTTGAAAAAAAATTTTTACCTTGAAAATTTTTTTTTACCTTGAATATCATTTTTTACTTAAAACATTTTTTTTTACCTTGAATATCATTTTTTACTTAAAACATTTTTTAAACTTTTTTTAACCTTTTTTAAAAAAAAATTTACCCTAACCCTAACCCTAAACCTAATAATAATAATAATAATAATAATACCTGGGATTTATATAGCGCTTTTCTAAGTACCCAAAGTCGCTTTACATGTAACCCTAATCTTAACCCTAACCCTAATCTTAACCCTAACCCTAACCCTAACCCTAAAAAAAAATGTTAATTGTTAAAATTGTTTAAAAAAATTAAAACATTTTAAAATTGTTTTAAAAAATTTTTTTAAATTTAAAAAAATTTAAAAAAAGTTTAAAAAAAATTTACAAATAAAAAAAAATAAATTAATTTAAAAAAATATATATATATATATATATATATAAAAACATTTTTAAAAAATTAAAAAAATTTGAAAATCATTTTTAACTTTGAAAAAACAATTTTACCTTGAAAATTTTTTTTTACCTTGAAAATCATTTTTAACCTTGAAAAAAAAATTTTACCTTGAAAATTTTTTCTTACCTTTAAAATCATTTGTTTACCTTGAAAATAATTTTTAACCTTGAAAAAAAAATTTTACCTTGAAAATGTTTTTTTACCTTGAATATCATTTTTTACTTAAAACTTTTTTTACCTTGAATATCATTTTTTACTTAAAACATTTTTTTTTTTTCTTTTTTTTAAAGTTTTTTTAATTTTTGTAAAAAAATTAAATTTTTTAAAATTTTTTTAAAAAATTAGATTTTTTAAATTTTTTGAAATTTTTAAAAAATTAAAAAAAGAATTTTTATTAAAAAATTTTTTTTTAATGTTTTAAAAAAAAATTGTAATTTAAATTTTTTAAAATTTTTTTAAATATTTTTAAATATTAAAATTTTTTTTTAAAATGTATCAGTATTCATTGCCACATTTCCCAACTTCTTTGTCACGTGTTGCTGGCATCAAATTCTAAAGTTAATGATTATTTGCAAAAAAAAAAAATTCTCAGTTTGAACATCAAATATGTTGTCTTTGTAGCATATTCAACTGAATATGGGTTGAAAATGATTTGCAAATCATTGTATTCCGTTTATATTTACATCTAACACAAATTCCCAACTCATATGGAAACAGGGTTTGTAGATTAAAACTCATTTGTATACTCTAGCCTTTAAATAGACCCCCCTTTTAGACCAGTTGATCTGCTGTCTCTCTTTTCTGCTCTGCCCCCCTCCCCTGCGTGGTGAGGTTATCAGGTGACCACAGATGCTGCACTCGCTGTTCAAAGTCGGGACCCTTGGGTGGACCACTCATCTGTGCATCAGTTGGGGACGTCTCTGCGCTGCTGACCTGTCTCCGCTCAAGATGATCTCCTGCTGGCCCCACTGTGGACTGGACTCTCACTATTATGCTAGATCCACTATGGACTGAACTCTCACAATATTATGCTAGATCCACTCGACGTCCATTGCACCGGTCGCCTAGGGGTGGGGGTTCCCTCCAAGGCTTCTCATTATTAGCCAGAGATTTTACCTTGAAAAAAAATTTTACCTTGAAAATTTTTTTTTACCTTGAAAATCATTTGTTTACCTTGAAAATCATTTTTAACCTTGAAAAAAAAAATTTTACCTTGAAAATTTTTTTTTACCTTGAAAATAATTTGTTACCTTGAAAATCATGTTTTAACTTAAAACATTTTTTTTAATTTTTTAATTTTTTTTAATTTTTGTAAAAAATGTTAAATTGTTTAAATTGTTTTAAAAAATTGTTTTTATTTTTTATTTTTTTATTTTTTTTTTAATATTTTTAAATATTTAAAAAAATTTAACTTTTTTAAACTTTTTAAAACTTTTTTAAAACTTTTTTTAAACTTAAAAAAAAAAATGTTTACCCTAACCCTAACCCTAAACCTAACCCTAATCTTAACCCTAACCCTAACCCTAACCCTAAACTTAACCCTAACCCTAACCCTAAAAAAAAATGTTGTTAATATGTTTAAAAAAATTAAAACATTTTAAAATTGTTTTAAATTGTTTTAAAAAATTAAAAAAAAATTAAAAAAATTAAAAAAAAGTTTTAAAAAAATTTTCAAATTAAAAAAAATAAAAAAATAAAAATTAAAAAAAAAAATATATATATATATATATTTTTTTTTTTTTTTTTTTTTTTAAATTTGTAAATTTTTTTTACCATGAAAATCATTTTTAACCTTGAAAAAAAAAATTTACCTTGAAAATTTTTTTTTACCTTGAAAATCATTTTTTACCTTGAAAAAAAATTTTACCTTGAAAATTTTTTTTTACCTTGAAAATCATTTTTTACCTTGAAAATCATGTTTTAACTTAAAAAAAATTTTTTTTCTTTTTAAATTTTTTTTATTTATTTATTTTTTTTTTTAATTTTTTAAAAATTTTAAAAAAATTAAATTTTTTAAATTTTTTTAAAAAAATTAAATTTTTAAATTTTTTTGATATTTTTAAAAAAAATTAAATTTTTTTAATTTTTTGAAATTTTAAATTTTTTTTAAATTTTTTAAATTTTTTTAAATTTTTTAAAAATTTAAAAAAAAAATTTTAATTTTAATTTTTTTTTTAAATGTTTAAAACAAAAAAAAATAATTTTAAATTTAAAAAAATTTTTTTTAAATATTTTTAAATATTTTTTTAAAAATTTAAAATTTATCAGTATTTATTGCCACCTTTCCCAACTTCTTTGTCACGTGTTTCTGGCATCAAATTCTAAAGTTGATGATTTGCAAAAAAAAATAAAAATTCTCAGTTTGAACATCAAATATGTTGTCTTTGTAGCATATTCAATTGAATATGGGTTGAAAATGATTTGCAAATCATTGTATTCCGTTTATGTTTACATCTAACACAATTTCCCAACTCATATGGAAACAGGGTTTGTAGATTAAAACTCATTTGTATACTCTAGCCTTTAAATAGACCCCCCTTTTAGACCAGTTGATCTGCTGTCTCTCTTTTCTGCTCTGCCCCCCTCCCCTGCGTGGTGAGGTTATCAGGTGACCACAGATGCTGCACTCGCTGTTCAAAGTCGGGACCCTTGGGTGGACCACTCATCTGTGCATCAGTTGGGGACGTCTCTGCGCTGCTGACCTGTCTCCGCTCAAGATGATCTCCTGCTGGCCCCACTGTGGACTGGACTCTCACTATTATGCTAGATCCACTATGGACTGGACTCTCACAATATTATGCTAGATCCACTATGGACTGAACTCTCACAATATTATGCTAGATCCACTCGACGTCCATTGCACCGGTCGCCTAGAGGTGGGGGTTCCCTCCAAGGCTTCTCATTATTAGCCAGAGATTTTACCTTGAAAAAAAATTTTACCTTGAAAATTTTTTTTTACCTTGAAAATCATTTGTTTACCTTGAAAATCATTTTTAACCTTGAAAAAAAATTTTTTACCTTGAACATTTTTTTTTACCTTGAAAATAATTTGTTACCTTGAAAATCATGTTTTAACTTAAAACCTTTTTTTTTAATTTTTTAATTTTTTTTAATTTTTGTAAAAAATGTTAAATTGTTTAAAAAAAAAAAATTTTTTTTTTTTTATTTTGATTTTTTTAATATTTTTAAATATTTAAAAAAATTTAACTTTTTTAAACTTTTTTAAACTTTTTTAAAACTTTTTTTAAACTTAAAAAAAATTTTTTTTACCCTAACCCTAAACCTAACCCTAATCTTAACCCTAACCCTAACCCTAACCCTAATCTTAACCCTAACCCTAACCCTAAAAAAAAATGTTGTTAAAATGTTTAAAAAAATTTAAACATTTTAAAATTGTTTGAAATTGTTTTAAAAAATTAAAAAAAATTAAAAAAAATTAAAAAAAAGTTTTAAAAAAAATTTCAAATAAAAAAAAAAAAAAAAATTAAAATTAAAAAAAAAAAAAAATATATATATATATATATATTTTTTTTTTTTTTTTTTTTTTTAAATTTGTACATTTTTTTTACCATGAAAATCATTTTTAACCTTGAAAAAAAAAATGTACCTTGAAAAATTTTTTTTACCTTGAAAATCATTTTTTACCTTGAAAAAAAAATTTTACCTTGAAAAATTTTTTTTACCTTGAAAATCATTTTTTACCTTGAAAATCATGTTTTAACTTAAAAAATTTTTTTTTTCTTTTTAAATTTTTTATTTTTTTAAAAATTTTTTTTAAATTTTTTAAAAAAATTTAAAAAAATTAAATTTTTAAAAATTTTAAAAAAAAATTAAATTTTTAAATTTTTTTGATATTTTTTAAAAAAATTAAATTTTTTAAATTTTTTGACATTTTAAATTTTTTTTAAATTTTTTGAATTTTTTGAAATTTTTTAAAAATTTAAAAAAAAAATTTTAATTTTAAATTTTTTTTTAAATGTTTAAAACAAAAAAAATTAATTTTAAATTTAAAAAGTTTTTTTTTAATATTTTTAAATATTTTTAAATATTTTTAAAAAAATTTAAAATTTATCAGTATTTATTGCCACCTTTCCCAACTTCTTTGTCACGTGTTTCTGGCATCAAATTCTAAAGTTGATGATTTGCAAAAAAAAATAAAAATTCTCAGTTTGAACATCAAATATGTTGTCTTTGTAGCATATTCAATTGAATATGGGTTGAAAATGTTTTGCAAATCATTGTATTCCGTTTATGTTTACATCTAACACAATTTCCCAACTCATATGGAAACAGGGTTTGTAGATTAAAACTCATTTGTATACTCTAGCCTTTAAATAGACCCCCCTTTTAGACCAGTTGATCTGCGGTCACTCTTTTCTGCTCTGCCCCCCTCCCCTGCGTGGTGAGGTTATCAGGTGACCACAGATGCTGCACTCGCTGTTCAAAGTCGGGACCCTTGGGTGGACCACTCATCTGTGCATCAGTTGGGGACGTCTCTGCGCTGCTGACCTGTCTCCGCTCAAGATGATCTCCTGCTGGCCCCACTGTGGACTGGACTCTCACTATTATGCTAGATCCACTATGGACTGAACTCTCACAATATTATGCTAGATCCACTCGACGTCCATTGCACCGGTCGCCTAGGGGCGGGGTCCCCTCCAAGGCTTCTCATTATTAGCCAGAGATTTTACCTTGAAAAAAAATTTTACCTTGAAAATTTTTTTTTACCTTGAAAATCATTTGTTTACCTTGAAAATCATTTTTAACCTTGAAAAAAAAAATTTTACCTTGAAAATTTTTTTTTACCTTGAAAATAATTTGTTACCTTGAAAATCATGTTTTAACTTAAAACATTTTTTTTAATTTTTTAATTTTTTTAAATTTTTTTTAATTTTTGTAAAAAATGTTAAATTGTTTAAAAAAAAAATTTTTATTTATTTTTTATTTTTTTAATATTTTTAAATATTTAAAAAAATTTAACTTTTTTAAACTTTTTTAAACTTTTTTTAAACTTTTTTTAAACTTAAAAAAAAAAATGTACTCTAACCCTAACCCTAAACCTAACCCTAATCTTAACCCTAACCCTAACCCTAATCTTAACCCTAACCCTAAAAAAAAATGTTGTTAAAATGTTTTAAAAAATTAAAACATTTTAAAATTGTTTTAAATTGTTTTAAATTGTTTTAAATTGTTTTAAAAAAATTAAAAAAAAGTTTTAAAAAAATTTACAAATTAAAAAAAATTAAAAAAAAAAAATTTAAAAAAAATATTTATATATATTTTTTTTTTTTTTTTTTTTTTTTTTTAATTTGTAAATTTTTTTTACCATGAAAATCATTTTTAACCTTGAAAAAAAAAATTTACCTTGAAAATTTTTTTTTACCTTGAAAATCATTTTTTACCTTGAAAAAAAAATTTTACCTTGAAAATTTTTTTTTACCTTGAAAATCATTTTTTACCTTGAAAATCATGTTTTAACTTAAAACATTTTTTTTTTCTTTTTAAATTTTATTTTTTTATTTTATTTTTTTTTAAATTTTTGTAAAAAAATTGAAATTTTTTAAAAATTTAAAAAAAAATTACATTTTTTAAAAAAAATTTAAAAAATTAAATTTTTAAATTTTGATATTTTTAAAAAAAATTAAATTTTTTAAATTTTTTGAAATTTTAAATTTTTTTTAAATTTTTTGCAATTTTTTAAAAATTTAAAAAAAATAATTTAATTTTAATTTTTTTTTTAAATGTTTAAAACAAAAAAAAAATAATTTTAAATTTAAAAAAATTTTTTTTTAATATTTTTAAATATTTTTAAATATTTTTTAAAAAATTTAAAATGTATCAGTATTTATTGCCACCTTTCCCAACTTCTTTGTCACGTGTTGCTGGCATCAAATTCTAAAGTTGATGATTTGCAAAAAAAAATTAAAATTCTCAGTTTGAACATCAAATATGTTGTCTTTGAAGCATATTCAATTGAATATGGGTTGAAAATGATTTGCAAATCATTGTATTCCGTTTATGTTTACATCTAACACAATTTCCCAACTCATATGGAAACAGGGTTTGTAGATTAAAACTCGTTTGTATACTCTAGCCTTTAAATAGACCCCCCTTTTAGACCAGTTGATCTGCGGTCTCTCTTTTCTGCTCTGCCCCCCTCCCCTGCGTGGTGAGGTTATCAGGTGACCACAGATGCTGCACTCGCTGTTCAAAGTTGGGACCCGGGGTGGACCACTCATCTGTGCATCAGTTGGGGACGTCTCTGCGCTGCTGACCTGTCTCCGCTCAAGATGATCTCCTGTTGGCCCCACTGTGGACTGGACTCTCACTATTATGCTAGATCCACTATGGACTGAACTCTCACAATATTATGCTAGATCCACTCGACGTCCATTGCACCGGTCGCCTAGGGATAACATTATACAATACATTAACAATATACAATATAATAACTTACAATGTAAATATTCGATTTATAATCGAATCGTGAGGTGCCCAAAGATTACCGCCTTTACACCCCACATTGCCGAGGAAGTGACGGGAAGGTTAAGGAGTGCGGTTGCAGTAAGACCACAGTGACCGGACCACATTATCACATTTCCTGCCCCCATTTTCCAATTAACTCGCCATCGATCAGCTCTCCAGCCCTGACGCAGCGTGCCTTTTACCGACGCGTCTCAAAGCCGCTCTCTGTCCAAGTTCTGTCAAGATTTCGCCACACTCTGGAAACCTTCCAGGAGAGCTGGGATGAGACCGACTGCAGCTTGGTTTCTAGGACCATCTGGGAGTCGGCATGCTATCCAGTTAACATCGGTGTTTAATTCTGACCAATTTAATAACCCGCACTGTAAATTATTTGCCACTTGCCAAGAATTCAAATGTTATTACTAAAAATGTCCCTAGTTTTAATAGCTATTTACATATTTTTAGTTATTGAATTTACATCATAATCATAAATTTAGCATGATTACTGTATTTTTCGGACTACAAAGCCCACTCATTTTCTCAAAAATCGACAGTACGCCTTGTAACCTGCTGCGCCTAATGTACGGGGTAATTCCGGTTGTGCTTGCCGACCTCAAAGCAATTTTATTTGGTACGTGGTGTAGTAATAAGTGTGACCAGTAGATAGCAGTCACGCATAAAGAGATATGTGTGGACTGCAGGTTGACGCCTGTTCAATAAATGACGCTAGCAAGTACCAGTAAGCAAGCAACACCAAAACTTTGATGTTTCATTGAAACTATAGAATAGGGGTCCCCAAAGATAAGGCCCGCCAGCGA
Organism: Nerophis lumbriciformis; assembly: GCF_033978685.3. Classification (NCBI taxonomy): domain Eukaryota; kingdom Metazoa; phylum Chordata; class Actinopteri; order Syngnathiformes; family Syngnathidae; genus Nerophis; species Nerophis lumbriciformis. Next base: position 58,545,857 of record NC_084552.2, read on the forward strand.
CCAAACTCCCAAGTTAAAAAAAAATTAAAAAAAATAAAATTAATTACCGTATTTTTCGGACTATAAGTCGCAGTTTTTTTCATAGTTTGGCCGGGCTCCAGTGCGATTTATATATGTTTTTTTTCCTTCTTTTTTTTAATTAATTTTTTTTATTAAATCAACATAGAAAAAAACACACAATACACTTTGAACTAGTGCATCAACCCCAAAAAAAACCTCCCTCCCCCATTCACACTCATACACACCCACTCACACAAAAGGGGTTGTTTCTTTCTGCTACCAATATTCTGGTTCCCACAACATGGACAACACTTCTGCAAGGGACACTTGATTGTTTGTGCTGCTGGTCCACTAACATTTTCATTTAATTACTTTTTTTTAATTTTTATGTAATTATTTGTATATTGTTTTACTTTCTTTTTTATTCAAGAAAAGATTTATTTATCTTATCTAAAAAAAAAGAAGAAGAAAAAAAAAAAGAAGAAGAAAAAAAAAGGACCTTATCTTCACTAGACCTGGTTGTAAATGAAATTAGCTTCGTTTAAAGGTTTTTTTTTAAAACCAGGTCCAGTCCAGATAATGTCCAAGTCGGGTTCAGCAACACACACCTTCATTCATGTACACTGAAAAAAAAAAAATAGAAACATTTTGGAACACAACAGATTGCTTATAATCTATAAACAAAATTACATTTTCAAAACAAAACAAAACAAAAAATGTATGTACAGTCCAGATTATGTTCAGGTCACTAAAAATTAGGGAATACAACAACAGATAGCATATAATCTATAAACATAATTACACTTTCAACATAAGCCTTTGAGGACTTCCCATCTTTTTTTCCTTCTTTATTATGCATTTTCGGCAGGTGCGACTTATACTCCGGTGCGACTTATACTTCGAAAAATACGGTATATACAGTATATTTTTTTAAATCTGTCCTTTTTAATCAATTTTCTACCGCTTGTTACTCTGTGTCTCCTCCCAGCTCAGGCAAATCACATTGTCTAAAATGTTATTTTCCCATCGATAACGTGACATCGGCAAGTGTGCGCTCTTTTTAGTCATTTAGTGCGCGAGGAATATATATATATATATATATATATATATATATATATAAATATATATATATATATATATATATATATATATAAATATATACATTAGGTCAGGAAAAAACACAGAGGCTATGTCATCCCTACAAGCCTGTTTCCCTGCTCGTCAGGGGATTTTATATATATATATATATATATATAATCAATTGTTTCTCTGAAACAAACCTTGACTAATATATATATATATATATATATATATATATATATATATATATATATATATATATACATATATATATATATATATATATATATATATATACACACACACACACACACACACAACCCGGCCCCGGCCAAAATGTTTTAACCCAATGCGGCCCCCCCGAGTCAAAAGTTTGGGAACCCCTGCTATAGAACATGACATGCAGCACTCAAAATAATGTCAAAATGATTTGGTACGACTTTGGTAAGCTACGAAGCCGCACCGCTTGATGTAATGTCGGAGCATTATGGCTACCATAGTCAGACGTACTGTGCTTCAATGTGCGGGTGTTTTTATGGCACCTATTTGGAGACATTATCTGCCATTTAGTTTTACAAGATTAAGCAAAACCTACTTTTCTTACCTATTTGTACCTACTGATGTGTATTTGGGATCTACATAAGTCCCGAAAATGCGCGCGCGTCCGCCATTGTAGTCCGCGCCGTAGTCAGTAAGCTGCTTCTTTTATTCTATCCTCTTGTTATGGGGCGTTCATCTTCCGCTGTTGTTTCTAATACAAAGCAGCATAGAGTTCTAACTTAAATCTCTCAGTAGACTCGCAATAGAAGCGTTAATAACTACCCGTACAACAAAGATGTACCGGCTGTCGTAGTGGAGGCACGTAAATAAGACCGCCCAGAAAACGGCGCATCCTGAAGAAAAGGTCCAAAAGCGGCTTGAAAACTGTCTGTAAAACATAATCTGTGCAACATTTTGACCAAAGAACCACTGTTACATGTTATGTAGACCACAAGGATGTGTTTTACATTCAGAAAAAAAAAATTGTAATATGAACTCTTAAATGCGCCTTATAGTCCAAAAAATATGGGAATCATACTTTGTCTATCCTGGTTAAAAAATGTTAAACTGAGAAAACAACTATTCAAATAAGATATTTTGGTTTTTCTCACACAGAAAATCTTGTTAAAAAATTCTGCAACATTGTGAGGATGCTTAAAGGCCTACTGAAACCCACTACTACCGACCACGCAGTCCGATAGTTTATACATCAATGATGAAATCTTAACATTGCAACACATGCCAATACGGCTGGGTTAGCTTACTAAAGTGCAATTTTAAATTTTGCGCGAAATATCCTGCTAAAAACATCTCAGTATGATGATGCCTGTTTTCATCGCAAAATTCCACAGTATTCTGGACATCTGTGTTGGTGAATCTTTTGCAATTTGTTCAATGAACAATGGAGACAGCAAAGAAGAAATCTGTAGGTGGGAAGCGGTGTATTGCGGCCGACTGCAGCAACACAAACACAGCCGGTGTTTCATTGTTTACATTCCCGGAAGATGACAGTCAAGCTTTACCGTTGGCCTGTGGAGCACTGGGACAACAGAGACTCTTACCAGGAGGACTTTGAGTTGGATACGCAGACACGGTACCGTGAGTACGCATGCAGCTGCGGCTTCCAAACATTTGATCGCTTGCCGCTATGTGCATGTCACGTACGTAACTTTGGGGACTTTGGGGAAATATATGTGCTTTATTAACTTTGGGGAGGTGAACGGTACTTTGGGCTGTGGGATTGAGTGTGTTGTGCAGGTGTTTGAGTTGTATTGGCGGGTTATATGGACGGGAGGGGGGAGGTGTTTGTTATGCGGGATTAATTTGTTATTATTATTATTATTAAATATAAGCCTGGTTGTGTTGTGGCTAATAGAGTATATATATGTCTTGTGTTTATTTACTGTTTTAGTCATTCCCAGCTGAATATCAGGTCCCACCCGCCTCTCACAGCATCTTCCCTATCTGAATCGCTCCCACTGCCCTCTAGTCCTTCACTCTCACTTTCCTCATCCACAAATTTTTCATCCTCGCTCAAATTAATGGGGAAATCGTCGCTTTCTCGGTCCGAATCGCTCTCGCTGCTGGTGGCCATGATTGTAAACAATGTGCAGATGTGAGGAGCTCCACAACCTGTGACGTCACGCTACTCGTCTGCTACTTCCGGTACAGGCAAGGCTTTTTTATCAGCGACCAAAAGTTGCAAAATTTATCGTCGATGTTCTCTACGAAATCCTTTCAGCAAAAATATGGCAATATCGCGAAATGATCAAGTATGACACATAGAATGGACCTGCTATCCCCGTTTAAATAAGAAAATCGCATTTCAGTAGGCCTTTAATTTAAGACTTGCATGTTGAATAATGCGTGTTTTCAGACTAAAACACTTTCTATCTTAAAAGTCCTGCTAATTTCTGGATATACAAATCTTAATTGAGGATGTTTTATCAGGCAAGTTTAACTACCTGCTAGTTTTTAGGATTGATTTTTTCCCTAAAACCTAGTATTTTGTCAGCTCTTTTTTGAAGTGCAAAAAAAACAACGGCCATTGCAGATGACGCTGGTTCACAAGAAAATATGGCAAAAAGTAGCTTTGCCACGAATGCTACAAAAACACAACGCAAATAAGGTATTTCCCTGTGATATCTCTGGGACAAGAATGAACAAAGGTTGAATCCAAACGTATAAAACAATAGTGACAAGCCCATCAACATAAGGACTACGGCAAGTCAAGACAATGGATTGCGACTGGGCTCTCTCTCTGTAAACCTGCGCCATATTTATTTGTCTGGACTTCTTGAACATATTGCCAAGTGCCGACAGGCAACTTTATTTCCTGCTGACTCAGTGATATTGTTTGCTCGGGGACATTCACACATATCACAGCGGCAATGTGTTAAGAGCTAATCCGAGATAAATTGTTCCGCAATTGTTTGGTTTTTCCTCACAGTTTGGAGCGCTATTATACACTGTAACAGGGCCAATGAAGTTTATTATCGATACTTTGTAATATGTTACTATTATTGTTTTATAATTGAATAAAACATGTACGATGAAATAATAATAGCAGATGTATTCTTTGTGTTGTGGAATCAGTGTCATCTCGAAGCCCTACGGCACTAATTTGTGTAACACAGGATATCCTCTTTATAAGTTCAGGCCACTCCTGACTAGAACAAAACTCCCATGCAAGACTGGTGTGCGTCAATAAATCAAAACAAACATAACACAGGGGAAAACACCACCGGTTACATAACAATTTAACAGACCATTAAAGCTGGTTATCATTCACATATTTTCCTTGGTTTATACCTGCTGACCTGCTCTATGGAGATGGAGATTTCAAGTTCTAACAGGACTTGGCGCCTGCACACAGCGCAAAATCTACCCGTGCCTGGTTTACGGACCATGGTATTTCTGTTCTAAATTGGCCCGCCAACTCCCCTGACCTTAGCCCCATAGAAAATCTGTGGGGTATTGTGAAAAGGAAGATGCAGAATGCCAGACCCAAAAACGCAGAAGAGTTGAAGGCCACTATCAGAGCAACCTGGGCTCTCATAACACCTGAGCAGTGCCAGAAACTCATCGACTCCATGCCACGCCGCATTAACGCAGTAATTAAGGCAAAAGGAGCTCCAACCAAGTATTGAGTATTGTACATGCTCATATTTTTCATTTTCATACTTTTCAGTTGGCCAACATTTCTAAAAATCCCTTTTTTGTATTAGCCTTAAGTAATATTCTAATTTTGTGACACACGGAATTTTGGATTTTCATTTGTTGCCACTTCAAATCATCAAAATTAAATGAAATAAACATTTGAATGCATCAGTCTGTGTGCAATGAATAAATATAATGTACAAGTTACACCTTTTGAATGCAATTACTGAAATAAATCAAGTTTTTCAAAATATTCTAATTTACTGGCTTTTACCTGTATGTGACCACTTCTTTTAGAGGCAGCCTCAGTGATGTTAACTAGGGAACTCCTGAATAAATAGAGGAGCGCGTGGGGCTGTACCTTAGAGCAGGGGTAGGGAACCTATGGCTCTAGAGCCAGATGTGGCTCTTTTGATGACTGCATCTGGCTCTCAGATAAATCCTAACTGACATTGCTTAACACGATAAGTAATGAATAATTCCTCTGGTAATCACAGTGTTAAAAATAACCACGTATCAACCAGACTACAAAGCCATCAGCAAAACCATACAGCACCAGAAGTCGCATTATTGGAAAGAAGTATTTTATTTATTATTGGTTACCTTCAGAATATTAAAAAGAAAAAGAGACTTATTATCCCGTATTTTTCGGAGTATAAGTCGCTCCGGAGTATAAGTCGCACCGGCCAAAAATACATAATAAAGAAGGAAAAAAACATGTATAAGTCGCATTTATTGGGGAAATTTATTTGATAAAAGCCAACACCAAGAATAGACATTTGAAAGGCAATTTAAAATAAATAAAGAATAGTGAGCAACAGGCTGAATAAGTGTACGTTATATGAGGCATAAATAACCAACTGGTATGTTAACGTAACATATTATGCTAAGAGTCATTCTAATAACTATAACATATAGAACATGCTTGGTTTGTGAGTTTTTCCTTGCCCTTATGTGGGCGCTGAACCGCGGATGTTGTTGTGGCTTGTGCAGCCCTTTGAGACACTTGTGATTAAGGGCTATATAAAGAAACATTGATTGATTGATTGATACTGCACGCTAAAGCCAATGCTAGATCCTGGACATATACATGTGTATATTGAAAATACAAATATTTTCTAGTCTCGATCATGTGAACAACTCGACTGAACTGCTGCTTCGCCCCCTTGTAAACAACAGGCTTTAAACTAAGCTACGAGCTACATCGCTAACGTAATAAGGTATTTTATTACTTGCTCGTCCATTGCCAAACACAGTAGGCACTGATACAATTAAATGTGTTTTTTCTAACCGACTGTTATTACTTACTGTTTCATTGTCTCCTCCATTGCCATAAATAGTAGGCAGCGAGCCCGCCATTAAAAGTAGTTTTTCGGAAAATCAATTTTTATACTTGCACAGGTTTGTGAGGCGGGACTGTTCGGAGCGACTTCCTCCCAGTTGACGGCACATTGCCACGGTTTTAAAAAGGTCCAACTAGGCACTTCTCAATTCAGATGAGGCCGAAAATGTGTGTAGTGACTTGTAATAATAGATACTAAGCTTGTACGGTATACCGGTATTAGTATAGTACCGCGATACTAATGAATCATATTCGGTATACTATACCGCCTCTAAAAAGTACCGGTCCAATCGTCGTCACGTGTCATTGTTGGTTTACGAGCAGAGGAGCACGTTCGGCAGCGCACAATCACCGAGTACTTACAAGCAGACAGTGTGTAGACAGAAAAGGGAAAACGGACGCATTTTAGCTTAAAAACTAACGATAAAGGTGAAGTTATAACACTGAAACGCCCTCAGGAAGAGGTGCTTTAAGACATGGCTAGCTAGCTAGCGGCTAAAGTCCATCCGCAGTCAGCAGTGTTTTAGCTACTTCTAAATCACTAATCCTCACCTCCATGGCGACAAATAAAGTACGTTTCTTACAAGTGTCATCCCTGCAGGACGAGGAATAGCTAAACATGCTTCACTACACACCGAAACTCACCGGCGTCACAATGTAAACAAACGCCATTGGTGCATCTACACCTGACATCCACTGTAATGATACCAAGTGCAGTAGCGTATCTAGTTGATACTACTATGATTACAATGATGTCTTTTAGCATCACAAAATCTTCTTTCGTTTTTAAAAAAATTCATATTATGTTTATAAACTCCGGAAACATGTCCCTGGACACATGAGGACTTTGAATACGACCAATATATGATCCTGTAACTACTTGGTATCGGATTGATACCCAAATTTGTGGCATCATCCAAAACTAATGTAAAGTATCAAACAACAGAAGAATAAGTGATTATTACATTTTAACAGAAGTGTAGATAGACGTGTAAAAGACCTCAACGACACTTGTACTTCCGGTTCAACCCTTTAAACAGCAGGAAACACTTGTAGGCATTCACTCAGTAGCACCTGCAGTGAGAAAACTCATCCAAAAGATGGCGCAATAGCACAAACAATAACACACCATTTGCATGTGTTTAATGAAAACTATTTGCATTTTGGCCGTCAGAGAAAGAAAATTCCATAATTTAGCTGTACCGTTTTATAAGCCGCAGGGTTTAAAGCACAGGAAAAAGTAGCTGCTTGTAGTCCAGAATTTACAGTATACGAGCAATGTTTTCTGCAAATTTTAATCTGTTTTTATGGTGCCTGCCTTACGACAACATTTAGCTATTGTAGCTAATTCTGGCATATTTACTATGATGCTCATAAATCCACCAATATGTATTGTCCTAATCAAATCAAGAAGTAAGTAAAGAAGTAAAGATGGCTACAATTTTAGTAGGTCCCAGTCCTGGCGCTTTTTTTTTTTTTTAGCAATTTCAAGAATTGTGTGCATCTAGAGACAACATTTCTTTAGCCCAATTATTTTACGTAGGACGTTAAGAAGGTAATAGGGAATAACTTTTCTCACAGTTTACGGGGTACTTGCTTCGACATCTACCGTATTTTTTGGGTTATAAAGGTGCACTTAAGATCCTTTAATTTTCTCAAAAATGAACAGTGCTCTTTATAACATGCCTAATGTACGTAATAATTCTGGTTGTGCTTGCCGACCATGAAGCAATTTTATTTGGTACATGGTGTAATAAGTGTGACCAGTAGATGGCAGCCACACATAAGACATATGTGCTGACTGCAGGCTGACGCTTGTTCAATAAATGATCTTAGCGAGTCCCGGTAGGCAAGCAAGACCAAAACGATGATGTTACATTGAGAATATAGAATATTACACACGCTGCTCAAAAATGTATCAGAATGTTTTAGTACGACTTTGGTAAGCCACCGCTTGATAGAACGCGGAGCATTATGGCTACCATAGTCAGACATACTGTGCTTCAACAGGTATGCATATGGTGTGGACCGCATATTATCTGGAGTTTTATTTTGCAATATGAACATTAATTACCTACTCAGTGGCCTAGTGGTTAGAGTGTCCACCCTGAGATCGGTAGGTTGTGAGTTCAAACCCCGGCCGAGTCATACCAAAGACTATAAAAATTGGACACATTACCTCCCTGCTTGGCACTCAGCATCAAGGGTTGGAATTGGGGTTTAAATTACCAAAAATGATTCCCGGGCGCAGCACCGCTGCTGCCCACTGCTCCCCTCACTTCCCAGGGGGTGAACAAGGGGATGGGTCAAATGCAGAGGACACATTTCACCACATCTAGTGTGTGTGACAATCATTGGTACTTTAACTTAACTTTAAACTTAACTAATATAACCTGCTGATGTTTATTTAGGATCTGCATCAGTCCCAAAAAGTTGCGCACGTCTGCAATTGTAGTCCGCGCAGTAGTCAATAAGCTCCTTCCTTTTCTCTATCCTCTTGTTGTGTGGCGTTCATCCTCCGCTCTTGCCATTTCTGATGTATAAAGTAGCGTACAGTTCTAACTTAGATCTGTCAGTAGTCTCGCTATGGAAGCACTAAAACTACCGATACAACAAAGATGTCGGGGAGAAGACGCTGTCAAAGTGGAGGCACGTAAATAAGACCGCCAACAAAACTGCACATCCTGAAGAGACGGTCAGAAAGCGGCTTGAAGATGATCTGTAAAACATCATCTATGCAACATTTTGCCCACCATTACATGCTATGTAGACCACAAGGAAGTGCTTAAATGTAGAAAAAAAAAATCTGAACATGACCCCTTTAATTCACCTTATAAACCGATGTGCCTGTTGTATGAGAATAGACCTGAAAAGACCCGTTCATCGACAGTGCGCCTTATAACCCGGTGTGCCCTATGGTCCGAAAAATACGGTATTTCGAGGAGCGTGTAGGTGAGAAGCCAGAGCCATTAGTCCCCCATTGCAAAGAATTTTGATGTTTGTCGCCTTTTGATGGCGTTAGGTCCCGAATGTCCAGACCGCAGTCGCATGGGACACGTACGGGACTTATAAACACATACGGAAGAGGCCTGGGTGAAATTGAAAAATGTGAAAATGTACTGTTCACGCTGACATGGAAAAAATACGATACGTCACATATGGGCAAGAACTATCGTATTTTCTGGGCCCTATGGCGCACTGGATTAAAAGGCGCACTGCCGATGAGCGGGTTTATTTAGTTTTTTTTTCATACAAAAGGCGCACCGGATTATAAGGCGCATTAAAGGCCTACTGAAAGCCACTACTACCGACCACGCAGTCTGATAGTTTATACATCAATGATGGAATCTTAACATTGCAACACATGCCAATACGGCCGGGTTAACTTACTAAAGTGCAATTTTAAATTTCGCGTGAAATATCCTGCTGAAAACGTCTCGGTATGATGACGCCCGCGCGTGACGTCCCGGATTGTAGAGGACATTTTGGGACAGCATGGTGGCCAGTTATTAAGTCGTCTGTTTTCATCGCAAAATTCCACAGTATTCTGGACATCTGTGTTGGTGAATCTTTTGCAATTTGTTCAATGAACAATGGAGACAGCAAAGAAGAAAGCTGTAGGTGGGAAGCGGTGTATTGCGGCCGACTGCAGCAACACAAACACAGCCGGTGTTTCATTGTTTACATTCCCGAAAGATGACAGTCAAGCTTTACCATTGGCCTGTGGAGAACTGGGACAACAGAGACTCTTACCAGGAGGACTTTGAGTTGGATACGCAGAAACGGTACCATGAGTACGCATGCAGCTGCGGCTTCCAAACATTTAATCGCTTGCCCGTACGTGCGTGCCGCTATGTGCATGTCACGTACGTAACTTTTGGGACTTTGGGGAAATATATGTGCTGTATGAACTTTGGGGAGGTGAACGGTACTTTGGGCTGTGGGATTGAGTGTGTTGTGCAGGTGTTGGAGTTGTATTGGCGGGTTATATGGACGGGAGGGGGGAGGTGTTTGTTATGCGCGATTAATTTGTGGCATATTAAATATAAGCCTGGTTGTGTTGTGGCTAATAGAGTATATATATGTCTTGTGTTTATTTACTGTTTTAGTCATTCCCAGCTGAATATCAGGTCCCACCCGCCTCTCACAGCATCTTCCCTATCTGAATCGCTCCCACTGCCCTCTAGTCCTTCACTCTCACTTTCCTCATCCACAAATCTTTCATCCTCGCTCAAATTAATGGGGAAATCGTCGCTTTCTCGGTCCGAATCGATCTCGCTGCTGGTGGCCATGATTGTAAACAATGTGCAGATGTGAGGAGCTCCACAACCTGTGACGTCACGCTACTCGTCTGCTACTTCCGGTACAGGCAAGGCTTTTTTATCAGCGACCAAAAGTTGCGAACTTTATCGTCGATGTTCTCTACTAAATCCTTTCAACAAAAATATGGCAATATCGCGAAATGATCAAGTATGACACATAGAATGGACCTGCTATCCCCGTTTAAATAAGAAAATTGCATTTCAGTAGGCCTTTAAGTGCGCCTTATAGTCTGAAAATACGGTAATGGGAATCAGTCGGGTCATTACGGTAATGTGGTGTTTGTCCATATTGACGAACAGCAACCTTGACCTTCACGCACAAAGACCGGAAATAAGGAGTCCAAAAGTATAAATGTTTTACTTCAAGCAAGCTGAACTTTAGCTTTACTGCTTTACTTAAGCTTTATGGTGAGCCTGAAGGCAACTGCTCCCTTGACACACTCTGGGTGTCTATTGAGGTTCAATAGCCTGCCCCTAATGAGGGCACCGGCGGGGCTGTAAATCTGATTTATCTGACCAACTGTAACCGGAAATCTTCTGTGCATTTGAAAGAGGAAACATTGGAAGAGGACCAACTAACATGCAGTTGTTTTTAAATACATTTCAACAGTAGAATCCTTGATGAAAGTTAAGACAAAGCAGAATGAATGAAGTGTTATTTACACGACCAGAGGGTTTATCACATTACGTTAGCTTCAGTTTCATAAAATACAGGATCTGCAGAGCAACAGCAAACGCATCAGTTAAGACGACTGCGCATCCCGAGCACGTTCTTATCTGAGCTCAGCAAAAGTCCTCATTGATTCGCCCGCTGATTGTACGTCTGTCAGCCTACCTGTCCAGCCTGATAGCAACGTGACCGCATCCCCTCGCCGCCCCTCGGCCCAAGGCCTCATCGATCAGCCGCGGCCCGGCTCCTACCCACTGATCAGTCAACTCGATGCCTTTTGTGTTAGTGACGTGAATAAACTGCTAGGCAGGGATTGGGGCAGGGCCCGAGAGAGCTGCTTCGTGGCGGACAAGACAAAGAGGTGCAGTCCTTGAATTAAAGAAGTGGGAAGTTTGTTCCAAGAGGAGATGAACTAGAAACCGTGAAAAAAAGCTCCATTCTACTATTATTGCTGAGAAATATCAGCATGTTAAAACAGCCTGATATACAGGTAAAAGCCAGTAAATTAGAATATTTTGAAAAACTTGATTTATTTCAGTAATTGCATTCAAAAGGTGTAACTTGTACATTATATTTATTCATTGCACACAGACTGATGCATTCAAATGTTTATTTCATTTAATTTTGATGATTTGAAGTGGCAACAAATGAAAATCCAAAATTCCGTGCGTCACAAAATTAGAATATTACTTAAGGCTAATACAAAAAAGGGATTTTTAGAAATGTTGGCCAACTGAAAAGTATGAAAATGAAAAATATGAGCATGTACAATACTCAATACTTGGTTGGAGCTCCTTTTGCTTCAATTACTGCGTTAATGCGGCGTGGCATGGAGTCGAAGAGTTTCTGGCACTGCTCAGGTGTTATGAGAGCCCAGGTTGCTCTGATAGTGGCCTTCAACTCTTCTGCGTTTTTGGGTCTGGCATTCTGCATCTTCCTTTTCACAATACCCCACAGATTTTCTATGGGGCTAAGGTCAGGGGAGTTGGCGGGCCAATTTAGAACAGAAATACCATGGTCCGTAAACCAGGCACGGGTAGATTTTGCGCTGTGTGCAGGCGCCAAGTCCTGTTGGAACTTGAAATCTCCATCTCCATAGAGCAGGTCAGCAGCAGGAAGCATGAAGTGCTCTAAAACTTGCTGGTAGACGGCTGCGTTGACCCTGGATCTCAGGAAACAGAGTGGACCGACACCAGCAGATGACATGGCACCCCAAACCATCACTGATGGTGGAAACTTTACACTAGACTTCAGGCAACGTGGATCCTGTGCCTCTCCTGTCTTCCTCCAGACTCTGGGACCTCGATTTCCAAAGGAAATGCAAAATTTGCATGGTTGGGTGATGGTTTTGTCATCTGCTGGTGTCGGTCCACTCTGTTTCCTGAGATCCAGGGTCAACGCAGCCGTCTACCAGCAAGTTTTAGAGCACTTCATGCTTCCTGCTGCTGACCTGCTCTATGGAGATGGAGATTTCAAGTTCCAACAGGACTTGGCGCCTGCACACAGCGCAAAATCTACCCGTGCCTGGTTTACGGACCATGGTATTTCTGTTCTAAATTGGCCCGCCAACTCCCCTGACCTTAGCCCCATAGAAAATCTGTGGGGTATTGTGAAAAGGAAGATGCAGAATGCCAGACCCAAAAACGCAGAAGAGTTGAAGGCCACTATCAGAGCAACCTGGGCTCTCATAACACCTGAGCAGTGCCAGAAACTCATCGACTCCATGCCACGCCGCATTAACGCAGTAATTGAGGCAAAAGGAGCTCCAACCAAGTATTGAGTATTGTACATGCTCATATTTTTCATTTTCATACTTTTCAGTTGGCCAACATTTCTAAAAATCCCTTTTTTGTATTAGCCTTAAGTAATATTCTAATTTTGTGACACACGGAATTTTGGATTTTCATTTGTTGCCACTTCAAATCATCAAAATTAAATGAAATAAACATTTGAATGCATCAGTCTGTGTGCAATGAATAAATATAATGTACAAGTTACACCTTTTGAATGCAATTACTGAAATAAATCAAGTTTTTCAAAATATTCTAATTTACTGGCTTTTACCTGTACATACTTGCCAACCTTAAGACCTCCGAAATCGGGGGTGTATATTGTCGCGTCCCGGAAGAGTTAGTGCTGCAAGGGGTTCTGGGTATTTGTTCTGTTGTGTTTGTGATAGGTTGATTGGCAACACTAAATTGGCCCTAGTGTGTGAATGTGAGTGTGAATGTTGTCTGTCTATCTGTGTTGGCCCTGCAATGAGGTGGCGACTTGTCCAGGGTGTACACCGCCTTCCGCCCGATTATAGCTGAGTTAGGCTGCAGCGCCCCCCGCGACCCCAAAAGGGAATAAGCGGTAGAAAATGGATGGATGGATGGGTGTTTGTGTTGTGTTACGGTGCGGCTGTTCTCCCGAAATGTGTTTGTCATTCTTGTTTGGTGTGGGTTCACAATGTGGCGCATATTTGCAACAGTGTTAGAGTTGTTTATACGGCCACCCTCAGTGTGACCTGTATGGCTGTTGATCAAGTATGCCTTGCATTCACCTATGTGTGTGTAAAAGTGACTGGGCCGACACGTTGTTTGTATGGAGGAAAAGCGGACGTGACGACAGGTTGTAGAGGACGCTAAAGGCTGTGCCTTTAAGGCACGCCCCCAATATTGTTGTCCGGGTGGAAATTCGGGAGAAATTCGGGAGAATGGTTGCCCCGGGAGATTTTCGGGAGGGTTGGCAAGTATGCTGATATAACGCCCCAGCAAATGTCACCCACTTTGCTCGGCCTCTACCTTTTTGCGTTTCGCTCCGCATGGGGCCCGAACCTGGGACGATTGGCATGAGAGGTGTGCATGCTAACCACCAAATATAAAGACAATATAACATACATCCATAAAGGTGGATGCATATGCAAAAATGCAATATATTTATCTGTACAGTAGTCTATTTATTTATATCCACACCTTATTGTTCTTTTATCCTGCACTACAACGAGCTAATGCAACGAAATTTCGTTCTTATCTGTACCGTATTTTTGGGATTTTAAGTCGCAGTTTTTTTTCATAGTTTGGCCGAGGGTGCGACTTATACTCAGGAGCGACTTATGTGTGAAATTATTAACACATTACCGTAAAATGTCAAATAATATTATTTATCTCATTCACGTAAGAGACTAGACGTATAAGATTTCATGGGATTTAGCGATTAGGAGTGACAGATTGTTTGGTAAACGTATAGCATGTTCTATATGTTATAGTTATTTGAATGACTCTTACCATAATATGTTACGTTAACATACCAGTTGGTTATTTATGCCTCATATAACGTACACTTATTCAGCCTGTTGTTCACTATTCTTTATTTATTTTAAATTGCCTTTCAAATTGTCGCGTCCCGGAAGAGTTAGTGCTGCAAGGGGTTCTGGGTATTTGTTCTGTTGTGTTTATGTTGTGTTACGGTGCGGATGTTCTCCCGAAATGTGTTTGTCATTCTTGTTTGATGTGGGTTCACATTGTGGCGCATATTTGTAACAGTGTTAAAATTGTTTATACGGCCACCCTCAGTGTGACCTGTATGGCTGTTGATCAAGTATGCCTTGCATTCACCTATGTGTGTGTAAAAGCCGCATATATTAAGTGACTGGGCCGACACGCTGTTTGTATGGAGGAAAAGCGGACGTGACGACAGGTTGTAGAGGACGCTAAAGGCAGTGCCTTTAAGGCACGCCCCCAATATTGTTGTCCGGGTGGAAATCGGGAGAAATTCGGGAGAATGGTTGCCCCGGGAGATTTTCGGGAGGGGCACAGAAATTCGGGAGGGTTGGCAAGTATGCTGATATAACGCCCCAGCAAATGTCACCCACTTTGCTCGGCCTCTACCTTTTTGCGTTTCGCTCCGCATGGGGCCTGAACCTGGGACGATTGGCATGAGAGGTGTGCATGCTAACCACCAAATATAAAGACAATATAACATACATCCATAAAGGTGGATGCATATGTAAAAGTGCAATATATTTATCTGTACAGTAATCTATTTATTTATATCCACACCTTATTGTTCTTTTATCCTGCACTACAACAAGCTAATGCAACGAAATTTCGTTCTTATCTGTACCGTATTTTTCGGACTAAAAGTCGCAGTTTTTTTCATAGTTTGGGTGCGACTTATACTCAGGAGCGACTTATGTGTGAAATTATTAACACATTACCGTAAAATATCAAATAATATTATTTATCTCATTCACGTAAGAGACTAGACGTATAAGATTTCATGGGATTTAGCGATTAGGAGTGACAGATTGTTTGGTAAACGTATAGCATGTTCTATATGTTATAGTTATTTGAATGACTCTTACCATAATATGTTACGTTAACATACCAGTTGGTTATTTATGCCTCATATAACGTACACTTATTCAGCCTGTTGTTCACTATTCTTTATTTATTTTAAATTGCCTTTCAAATTGTCGCGTCCCGGAAGAGTTAGTGCTGCAAGGGGTTCTGGGTATTTGTTCTGTTGTGTTTATGTTGTGTTACGGTGCGGATGTTCTCCCGAAATGTGTTTGTCATTCCTGTTTGGTGTGGGTTCACAGTGTGGCGCATATTTGTAACAGTGTTAAAATTGTTTATACGGCCACCCTTAGTGTGACCTGTATGGCTGTTGATCAAGCATGCCTTGCATTTAGAGATGCGCGGTTTGCGGACACAACCGCGGAGTCCGCGGATTATCCGCGGATCGGGCGGTTGAAATAAAAAAAAATTAGATTTTATCCGCGGGTCGGGTCGGGCGGTTGAAATTTAAAAAAAAATAGATTTTAAATAGATTCAGGCGGGTGGCAGTTAAACCAATTGGGAAATATATATACATAGTTAAATGTTGTTACCCACATACGAAAAACGAGCAGGTACCTGCAGCATATGCCACAACAGAAGAAAAAAAAGAAAAAGAGATGGACACTTTTACGGAGCGGAGAAGGGACGCCTCGCCGGGGTCCGGGACCGAGGCCCCTTCCCCCGAGAGGGCCCCACCGGGAGCCGTAGCTGAGGTGATCCGCGAGAAGGGCCCGACGCACGTCCAGGGTCACCACCGCACCGACACCCCGCCTCATCCGCGGCCGGCGTCACGCGCAGCAGGTAAGCAGCTTACCTGCCCGCCACCCCCGTGGCCGGGGGCTCGTAACAGGGGTCACTCCGCGCGCTCCGCCCGCGCAGCTTACCTGCCCGCCACCCCCGTTGCCGGGGGCGCGTAACAGGGGTCACTCCGTGCGCTCACGAAAGGGGTGGGGCTCACCCTGGTGAGCCGAGTGGGCCACTTTTGGTAAGCAGAACTGGCGCTGCGGGATGAACCGAACGCCGGGTTAAGGCGCCCGATGCCGACGCTCATCAGACCCCAGAAAAGGTGTTGGTTGATATAGACAGCAGGACGGTGGCCATGGAAGTCGGAACCCGCTAAGGAGTGTGTAACAACCCACCTGCCGAATCAACTAGCCCTGAAAATGGATGGCGCTGGAGCGTCGGGCCCATACCCGGCCGTCGCCGGCAGCGAGAGCCGCGAGGGCTAGGCCGCGACGAGTAGGATGGCCGCCGCGGTGCGCGCTGAAGCCTCGGGCGCGAGCCCGGGTGGAGCCGCCGCGGGTGCGAGGGACATCGCACCTCCACGTGCTTGGAGGTGTGCTCAGCGCGGCTCCCAGATGATTGCGCACTGGTGTGCGTCTGGGCCGTGACAGCGTGGCACGCATTGAATGTCTGTGCTACATTGGATCAGTCTCCTTTCTTTAACAGGCAAAAGCTTTATAACCTCACTAATGCCTTGCATCGTCTATATTAGATATATAACAACGGGCGGGTGGCGGATGGCGGGCGGGTGCGGTTTTGATTAAATGTTAGAACGGGTGGATGGCGGATGGTTGACGACTTTTGTGATGCGGTTGCGGATGAAATAATTGCCTCTCCGCGCATCTCTACTTGCATTCACCTATGTGTGTGTAAAAGCCGCATATATTATGTGACTGGGCCGGCACGCTGTTTGTATGGAGGAAAAGCGGACGTGACGACAGGTTGTAGAGGACGCTAAAGGCTGTGCCTTTAAGGCACGCCCCCGATATTGTTGTCCGGGTGGAAATCGGGAGAAATTCGGGAGAGAGGTTGCCCCGGGAGATTTTCGGGAGGGGCAACAATGTCTATTCTTGGTGTTGGGTTTTATCAAATAAATTTCCCCCAAAAATGCGACTTATACTCCAGTGCGACTTATATATGTTTTTTCCCTTCTTTATTATGCATTTTTGGCCGATGCGACTTATACTCCAGAGCGACTTATACTACAATAAAAGGAAGTCTAAGTCTAAAAGCCCGAGCATTGCCTTTTGAAGTTGTCAGGGAGTGAGGTTTACCAACGTACACATGGCACATCCACACTGGCCGGCCTCTGTTACACTGACACAGTGTTCCTTAACCATAGGGCTGGGGCCCATTGTTGGCCTGCGAGCGCACCGTAGAGGGTCACCAAAAAAGATCTGTTTCTCGGCTGTGGTCTGTTTGGGCCCCCAGCAGTACTCGGTTGTAGTACACATTTCCACCACTTGTGGTGGTAGTGAAAATCTGACACAAACAGAAGACGTCTGGAGCTAAAGTCAAAGAGGAGTTTCTTCAGCGCAAACATTATGTTAAAATGGTGAAGATGTATTTTTATTTGCACTCTAATTTTATTGACAGTTTAGGTAAGAAACATATTAGTTGTATTTATTTTAGCACAAAATAATTGTACATTTATTTTGTGTCAGTTATTTATGAGTCCTTTCTTACGCAGTATATTTCAATAGTAACGTAAATTCCGGACTATAAGCCGCAAATTTTTTCTTACACTTTGAACCCTGCGGCTTATAAGACGGTGTCCTTCTATTTATGCTTTTTTGTTGGTTTTTTTCAAACGGAGTGCCGTGTTTATCTTCCAGCCGTGCATAGCGTTTAGACTCGTATGGATTCTTTATTCATTACTCCAAGCAACGTTTATAAGCTTTACAATATAACTGAGACTTTTATACTTACTAAACCGTCGCATATGTGATGTCTGTAGGAGTGTTTTCATTAATATTTGTACGTCCCATCGTAATGTAATGACGCTAATGTTGTTAGCATTAGCTAGTATGCTAACATGTTGACTAGTGTCTGTGTTAGTATTATTATTTTACAACGACATTCTTTTTGTATTGTTTCAGTTTCACAAATTCTTCAGTAAATTCACCAAAAAGTCACCGTGGAGTTATTGAGTCTGTTTAGCTGATTGGAGAGCAAGCCTCCGCAGCTAGTGGGTCCATGACGGTGACTTCTGTTTTGTTTGATCAGCCGTTTTACTGCCTTGTTTCAGGCACCGTTTGGAAACAATTTTGTTAAAAAATATATATATATGTTTTTGTGTAACTTACTCATTACACAACGTATAGATCTGTGGCTAATATATGAAACTTTTTTTTTTCTTATACTTACTAAACCGTCCCATGTGTGATGTCTGTAGGAGTGTTTTCATGCATATTTGTACGTTCTATCGTAATGTAATGACGCCAGTGTCGTTAACATTAGCTTAAATGCTAACACAACGACTAGTGTCTGTGTTAGTAATATTAACTTACGAAGACATTCTTTTTGTATTGTTTCAGTTTTACAAATTCTTCAGTAAATTCACCAAAACGTCACAGTGGAGTTATTGTGTCTGTTTAGCTGATTGGAGAGCTAGCTTCCGCAGCTAGCGGGTCCGTGACGATGACTTCTGTTTTGTTTGATCAGCCGTTTTACTGCCTTGTTATAGGCATCGTTTGGAAACAATTAAGATACATAAAAAAAAAATTTTTAAATCTTTACATTTAACTTACTCATTTCCCAACGTATAGATCTGCGGCTAATATATGAAACAATATTTTTTTATTTTATACTTACTAAACCGTCCCATGTGTGATGTTTGTAGGAGTGTTTTCATGCAAATTTGTACGTGCTGTCGTATTGTAATGACGCTAGTGTTGTTAACATTAACTAATATGCGAACACAACGACTAGTGTCTATGTTAGTATTATTAACTTACGAAGACATTCTTTTTGTATTGTTTCAGTTTCACAAATACTTCAGTAAATTCATCAAAACGTCACTGTGGAGTTATTGTGTCTGTTTAGCTGATTGGAGAGCTAGCTTCCGCAGCTAGTGGGTCCGTGACGATGACTTCTGTTTTGTTTGATCATCTGTTTTACTGCCTTGTTACGGCATCGTTTGGAAACTATTAAGATACATATAAAAAAAATAAATGTAAATCTTTCCGTTTAACTTACTCATTTCCCAACGTATATATCTGCAGCTAATATATGAAACTTTTTTTTTTTCTTATACTTAATAAACCGTCCCATGTGTGATGTCTGTAGGAGTGTTTTCATGCAAATTTGTACGTGCTGTCGTATTGTAATGACGCCAGTGTCGTTAACATTAACTAATATGCTAACACAACGACTAGTGTCTGTGTTAGTATTATTAACTTACGAAGACATTCTTTTTGTATTGTTTCAGTTTCACAAATACTTCAGTAAATTCACCAAAACGTCACAGTGGAGTTATTGTGTCTGTTTAGCTGATTGGAGAGCTAGCTTCCGCAGCTAGTGGGTCCGTGACGATGACTTCTGTTTTGTTTGATCAGCTGTTTTACTGCCTTGTTACAGGCATCGTTCAGAAACAATTAAGATATGTAAAAAAAAATGTTTTAAATCTTTCTGTTTAACTTACTCATTACACAACGTATAGATCTGCGGCTAATATATGAAACAATAATTGTTTCTTTTATACTTACTAAACCGTCCCATATGTGATGTCTGTAGGAGTGTTTTCATGCAAATTTGTACGTGCTGTCGTATTGTAATGATGCTAGTGTTGTTAACATGAACTAATATGCGAACACAACGACTAGTGTCTGTGTTAGTATTATTAACTTACGAAGACATTCTTTTTGTATTGTTTCAGTTTCACAAATACTTCAGTAAATTCACCAAAACGTCACTGTGGTGTTATTGAGTCTGTTTAGTTAATTGAAGAGCTAGCCTCCGCAGCTAGTGGGTCCATGACGATGACTTCTGTTTTGTTTGAACACCGTTTTACTGCCTTGTTACAGACACCATTTGGAAACAATTAAGATATGTAAAAAAAAAAAAACTATTTAAATCTTTCCGTGTAACTTACTCATTTCACAACGTATAGATCTGTGGCTAATATATGAAACAATATTTTTTTTCTTATTACTTACTAAACCGTCCCATGCGTGATGTTTGTAGGAGTGTTTTCATGCATATTTGTACGTGCTGTCGTATTGTAATGACGCTAGTGTCGTTAACATTAGCTAAGATGCTAACACAACGACTAGTGTCTGTGTTAGTATTATTAACTTACGAAGACATTCTTTTTGTATTGTTTCAGTTTCACAAATTCTTCAGTAAATTCACCAAAACGTCCCCATGGAGTTATTGTGTCTGTTTAGCTGATTGGAGAGCTAGCTTCCGCAGCTAGTGGGTCCATGACGATGACTTCTGTTTTGTTTGATCAGCCGTTTTACTGCCTTGTTTCAGGCACCGTTTGGAAACAATTTTGTTAAAAAATATATATATATGTTTTTGTGTAACAGATCTGTGGCTAATATATGAAACTTTTTTTTTTTCTTATACTTACTAAACCGTCCCATGTGTGATGTCTGTAGGAGTGTTTTCATGCATATTTGTACGTTCTATCGTAATGTAATGACGCTAGTGTCGTTAACATTAGCTTAAATGCTAACACAACGACTAGTGTCTGTGTTAGTAATATTAACTTACGAAGACATTCTTTTTGTATTGTTTCAGTTTTACAAATTCTTCAGTAAATTCACCAAAACGTCACAGTGGAGTTATTGTGTCTGTTTAGCTGATTGGAGAGCTAGCTTCCGCAGCTAGTGGGTCCGTGACGATGACTTCTGTTTTGTTTGATCAGCCGTTTTACTGCCTTGTTATAGGCATCGTTTGGAAACAATTAAGATACATAAAACATTTTTTTTTAAATCTTTACATTTAACTTACTCATTTCACAACGTATAGATCTGCGGCTAATATATGAAACAATATTTTTTTATTTTATACTTACTAAACCGTCCCATGCGTGATGTCTGTAGGAGTGTTTTCGTGCATATTTGTACATCCTATCGTAATGTAATGACGCTAGTGTCGTTAACATTAGCTAATATGCCAACACAACGACTAGTGTCTATGTTAGTATTATTAACTTACGAAGACATTCTTTTTGTATTGTTTCAGTTTCACAAATACTTCAGTAAATTCACCAAAACGTCACAGTGGAGTTATTGTGTCTGTTTAGCTGATTGGAGAGCTAGCTTCCGCAGCTAGTGGGTCCGTGACGATGACTTCTGTTTTGTTTGATCAGCCGTTTTACTGCCTTGTTACTGGCATCGTTTGGAAACTATTAAGATACATATTAAAAAAAAAATGTAAATCTTTCCGTTTAACTTACTCATTTCCCAACGTATATATCTGCGGCTAATATATGAAACAATATTTTTTTATTTTATACTTACTAAACCGTCCCATGTGTGATGTCTGTAGGAGTGTTTTCATGCAAATTTGTACGTGCTGTCGTATTGTAATGACGCCAGTGTCGTTAACATTAACTAATATGCTAACACAACGACTAGTGTCTGTGTTAGTATTATTAACTTACGAAGACATTCTTTTTGTATTGTTTCAGTTTCACAAATTCTTCAGTAAATTCACCAAAACGTCCCCATGGAGTTATTGTGTCTGTTTAGCTGATTGGAGAGCTACCTTCTGCAGCTAGTGGGTCCATGACGATAACTTCCGTTTTGTTTGATCAGCCGTTTTACTGCCTTGTTACAGGCATCGTTCGGAAACAATTAAGATACGTAAAAAAATTTTTTTAAATCTTTCTGTTTAACTTACTCATTACACAACGTATAGATCTGCGGCTAATATATGAAACAATATTTTTTTCTTTTATACTTACTAAACCGTCCCATGTGTGATGTTTGTAGGAGTGTTTTCATGCAAATTTGTACGTGCTGTCGTATTGTAATGACGCCAGTGTCGTTAACATTAACTAATATGCTAACACAACGACTAGTGTCTGTGTTAGTATTATTAACTTACGAAGACATTCTTTTTGTATTGTTTCAGTTTCACAAATTCTTCAGTAAATTCACCAAAACGTCACCGTGGAGTTATTGAGTCTGTTTAGCTGATTGGAGAGCAAGCCTCCGCAGCTAGTGGGTCCGTGACGATGACTTCTGTTTTGTTTGATCAGCCGTTTTACTGCCTTGTTACAGGCATCGTTTAGAAACTATTAAGATACATATTAAAAAAAAAAAGTAAATCTTTCCGTTTAACTTACTCATTTCCCAACGTATATATCTGCGGCTAATATATGAAACAATATTTTTTTATTTTATACTTACTAAACCGTCCCATATGTGATGTCTGTAGGAGTGTTTTCATGCAAATTTGTACGTGCTGTCGTATTGTAATGACGCCAGTGTCGTTAACATGAACTAATATGCTAACACAACGACTAGTGACTGTGTTAGTATTATTAACTTACGAAGACATTCTTTTTGTATTGTTTCAGTTTCACAAATTCTTCAGTAAATTCACCAAAACGTCCCCGTGGAGTTATTGTGTCTGTTTAGCTGATTGGAGAGCTACCTTCCGCAGCTAGTGGGTCCATGACGATAACTTCTGTTTTGTTTGATCAGCCGTTTTACTGCCGAGTTACAGACACCATTTTGAAACAATTAAGGTATATTAAAAAAATAAATAAAATTTAAAAAAAAATGTGTGTAATTAACTCATTTTACGTCCATATCTGTGGTTTATAGTCCAGTGCGGCTAATATACGGAACAATATTTTTTCCTTCTAAAATTTGATGGGTGCGATTTATATGCCGGTGCGCTCTATAGTCCGGAAAATACAGTAGTTTTTTTTTTCTCAAATTTGCGCAGCCCAAGTTGACAAAATCAATGAATCACTTTATCATGCCCATCTTGTTGAAGACCACAAGCTGAGTGGACTTCTCCTGCCTATCTGCAATCCAACAGACTGATGACAAGCTCCTCAGATAAACACTAGAGGCAGTGTCCAATCCATCTTGAGACTGTCAGCATCCCGCCGCTCCTTCGCAACTGTTGACATAGGGGATGATTGCATCCATGAGGGTGCATAAATTAACCCACGCTTCTGGCAAATCCATAGGCGAGTGGATGAGGCGCGAGCGCGTGGAGGATCAGCACCTCTTAAAATTGGGAACGGAGCTTCCAAGTCGTAGAACGGGCCGGCGTTCGGGGGGAAAAAGGCCGGGATAAACCTTCATTTCCATTGCGTTGCAGTCGTAAGAAGCCGCGGGGATAATAGGTGGAGGAAACAGGCTATTGTAAAATGTGAGCTTTTTATGATCATGTTTTGGAACAAGGTGAGAGAAAATTGCACTGATGGTTGCACATGAGGATGATGTGAGTGCTGTTGAATGCAGGCGGAGAAAAATATTAGTGGTTATCCAAATAGCTGCCAGCCCAACCTATCAGTAAACAGACACAAAGCAACAGTTGTTCTTGCTAAGAAAGAAAAAAAATCTGGATTGCGAGTCCAAATCACGCCTAAAGCGAGAGTATTACTCGCTGGCGCTGTCTCTCATCACACTCATGAAACGTGAAGCGATACACAAACATTCGCTGGCTGGCTTGCCTTCTCTTCCTGTCCGCCATGTTTTTAGTCAATCGCTACTTAGATTAGGGTGGAAAAAAAAGCAGATTAGGAAGATTAGCCCCCTGGCTTGCATGCCATTATCATTAATCAGCGTGTTATTGACTGTTCTGTCCTTTCTTGTTTCAAGTTCAGGCCTCCCTTAATCCACACATTCTGCCCAGAAGACACACACTGCACCGGGGCAGGCTCAGCCACAGCTTGAGTTGTGCCCATCCTTGCAGGCACGGATCGATAGTGAGACCACCGCGTCAACAATCCCAATGAACAAACATTATTGCAAGCAACATGCACCAACAAGCTTTAAAAAGAGCAGTTTGGGGGTTGAGGTCTGGACCGTATTTTCCTCACTGGTATATAAGCCGCACCCACTATTAGTATTAGTCCATCTTAGATGAGCTCAGGCCCAGCGAAGCCGACGGCGTTTCTGGGTGTTGTTGATAAACGGTTTTCGCCTTGCATAGGAGAGTTTTAACTTGCACTTACAGATGTAGCGACCAACTGTAGTTACTGACAGTGGTGTTCTGAAGTGTTCCTGAGCCCATGTGGTGATATCCTTTACACACTGATGTCGCTTGTTGATGCAGTACAGCCTGAGGGATGGAAGGTCACGGGCTTAGCTGCTTACGTGCAGTGATTTCTCCAGATTCTCTGAACCCTTTGATGATATTACGGACCGTAGATGGTGAAATCCCTAAATTCCTTGCAATAGCTGGTTGAGAAAGGTTTTTCTTAAACTGTTCAACAATTTGCTCATGTATTTGTTGACAAAGTGGTGACCCTCGCCCCATCCTTGTTTGTGAATGACTGAGCATTTCATGAAATCTACTGTGGGATGTTCCAAATAAGTGTTTGATGAGCACGTTAAGGTAACGTGCGGAGTTCCTCAGGGTTCGGTTCTTGGCCCTGCACTCTTTAGTATTTACATGCTGCCGCTAGGCGACATCATACGCAAATACGGTGTCAGCTTTCATTGTTATGCTGATGACACCCAACTCTACATGCCCCTAAAGCTGACCAACACGCCGGATTGTAGTCAGCTGGAGGCGTGTCTTAATGAAATTAAACAATGGATGTCCGCTAACTTCTTGCAACTCAACGCCAAGAAAACGGAAATGCTGATTATCGGTCCTGCTAAACACCGACATTTATTTAATAATACCACCTTAACATTTGACAACCAAACAATTACACAAGGCGAATCAGTAAAGAATCTGGGTATTATCTTCCACCCAACTCTCTCGTTTGAATCACACATTAAGAGTGTTACTAAAACGGCCTTCTTTCATCTCCGTAATATCGCTAAAATTCGTTCTAGTTTATCCACTAGCGACGCTGAGATCATTATTCATGCGTTCGTTACGTCTCGTCTCGACTACTGTAACGTATTATTTTCGGGTCTCCCTATGTCTAGCATTAAAAGATTACAATTGGTACAAAATGCGGCTGCTAGACTTTTGACAAGAACAAGAAAGTTTGATCATATTACGCCTATACTGTATATACCTTTATATACATATATACATATATATATATACCTATACTGGCTCACCTGCACTGGCTTCCTGTGCACTTAAGATGTGACTTTAAGGTTTTACTACTTACGTATAAAATACTACACGGTCTAGCTCCGTCCTATCTTGTCGATTGTATTGTACCATATGTCCCGGCAAGAAATCTGCGTTCAAAGAACTCCGGCTTATTAGTGATTCCCAGAGCCCAAAAAAAGTCTGCGGGCTATAGAGCGTTTTCTATTGGGGCTCCAGTACTATGGAATGCCCTCCCGGTAACAATTAGAGATGCTACCTCAGTAGAAGCATTTAAGTCCCATCTTAAAACTCATTTGTATACTCTAGCCTTTAAATAGACCTCCCTTTAGACCAGTTGATCTGCCGTTTCTTTTCTTTTCTTCTCTGCTCCCCTCTTCCTTGTGGAGGGGGGGGGGGGGGGGGGGGGCACAGGTCCGGTGGCCATGGATGAAGTGCTGGCTGTCCAGAGCCGGGACCCGGGGTGGACCGCTCGCCTGTGCATCGGCTGGGAACATCTCTGCGCTGCTGACCTGTCTCTGCTCAGGATGGTCTCCTGCTGGCCCCACTATGGACTGGACTCTTACTATTCTGTTGGATCCACTATGGACTGGACTCTCACAATATTATGTCAGACCCACTCGACATCCATTGCATTCGGTCTCCCCTAGAGGGGGGGGTTACCCACATATGCGGTCCTCTCCAAGGTTTCTCATAGTCATTCACATCGACGTCCCACTGGGGTGAGTTTTTCCTTGCCCTTATGTGGGCTTTGTACCGAGGATGTCGTTGTGGCTTGTGCAGCCCTTTGAGACACTTGTGATTTAGGGCTATGTAAATAAACATTGATTGATTGATTGATTGGCATTCCTCAACTTTATCAGTATTTATTGCCACCTTTCCCAACTTCTTTGTCACGTGTTGCTGGCATCAAATTCTAAAGTTAATGATTATTTGCAAAAAAAAAAAGTTTATCAGTTTGAACATCAAATATGTTTTCTTTGTAGCATATTCAACTGAATATGGGTTGAAAATGATTTGCAAATCATTGTATTCCGTTTATATTTACATCTAACACAATTTCCCAACTCATATGGAAACGGGGTTTGTACAGTCTACTCTGTCCTTTCCTGTACAAGTGGTCCGTGTTAACAGTCCAGTCCAGCTTGTTGTCCACCCACACCCCGAGGTACTTGAATGAGTCCACGGTCTGTACCTCGACTCCCTCGATCCCAGTAGGTTGTGACCTTGGACTCGACCTTCCAAAGTCAATGACCAGCTCCTTGGTCTTTGATGGATTGAGCTGCAAGAGGTTCCTGTGGCACCAGACAGCAAAGTCCCTCACCAGGCTCCGAAACTCCACCTCTCTGCCGTCCATGATGCACCCGACGATGGCTGTGTCATCCGCAAACTATTTATAATGTATATGTGATTTCCATAACAAATTTTAATCAATCGTAAAACCCAAGAACTTAATGTCTTGTGTTCTTTGAATCGCATCCACACTTTTCTTACTACTACAAAAAAAAATCATAAAGTTTTTTTTTGACCAGTATTCAAGGATAATTCATTTACATCAAACCATCTTTAAATTGTGATTAATTCGTTGTCACCCACCTCTAACAAAAAGGTTGTGGTGTCCGCAAATAAAATATACGTCAAACGTATTAAAACCAAAGTATTATCATTGACATGTGGTTGTTAGCTTAACAGGGTAGAATAAGATGGACTTTATTTATCCCACAATGGGAAAAGTATGTGGTTGCAGATTTAAGAAGTCTATAAGTGGTAGGATTGCAAGCTTGTCACTTTAATCATTGATTTGTTGTTCATTATTCCCTCGTAGTAGTAGGAGGAGTGTATGTGTGGGTGTGTGAGCCTACATGTTTGCTGTGTGATGTTGCCTCTTCCTATGTCAGGGGTCGGCAACCTTTACCAGTCAAAGAGCCATTTTGACCAGTTTCACAAATTATAGAAAACAACGGGAGCCGCGAAATTTTTTTGTAATTTTAAATGAAATAACACTGCACACAAAGTTGTTTTTTTTGCTTTGTGCTATGTATAAACCAAGGGTCTCAGACACGCGGCCCACACCTTAATATGGAATTTGAAAGCTGGTGCGGCACACGGGTTTTAAATGAATGACGCTTGTCGGCGTCATGCATGCCGTGATGGTACAGCATTTAGCGCCCACTACAACCAGCGTGCCTGATTGGCCACACGTTGAATGGGACTTCCGCTTTAACACGCAGGTGACCGCAAGGCATACTTGGTCAACAACCACACAGGTTACACTGACGATGGCGGTATAGAAAACTTTAACACTCTTACTAATAATGCGTCACACTGTGAACCCACACCAAACAAGAATGACAAACAAATTTCGGGAGAACATCTGCACCGTAACACAACATAAACACAACAGAACAAATACCCAGAATCCCATGCAGCCCTAACTCTTCCGGGCTACATTATACACCCCCGCTACCAAACCCCGCCCACCTCAACCGACGCACAGAGGGGGGGGAGGGGGGGGGGGTTGATGTGTGAGGGAGCAGGGTTGGGGTGGGGGCGGAGTTTGGTGGTAGAAGGGGTGTATAATGTAGCCCGGAAGAGTCAGGGCTGCATGGGATTCTGGGTATTTGTTCTGTTGTGTTTATATTGTGTTAAGGTGCAGATGTTCTCCCGAAATGTGTTTGTCATTCTTGTTTGGTTTTCGTTCAAAGTGTGGCGCATTATTAGTAAGAGTGTTAAAGTTGTTTTATATGGCCACCGTCAGTGTAACCTGTGTGGCTGTTGACCAAGTATGCCTTGCTGTCACGTACGTGTGCAAGCAGAAGATGTATATTGTATAACAAGTGTTGGGCTGACACGCTATTGATACAGATTGTAGAGGGCGCCAAATGTTGTACCATCATGGCACGCCCTAATTATAGCTGTAAGGGTGAAAATCGGTGACTATTAATTCCGGGAGATTTCTGCGGGAGGCACTGAAATCCGGAAGTCTCACAGAAAATTGGGGGGTTCAGCAAGTAAGCTGCTGAGCCGCATCAGAGTGATCAAAGAGCCGCATGCGGCTCCGGAGCCGCGGGTTGCCGACCCCTGCCCTATGTGATATCAAGTTCAGTTTTAGTGTAGCGCTGGTTGTTGCTTTCTTTAGTAAAACGTACTTCCTGCTTCTGACTCTGTCTTGCTGACATAACGCCACATCAAAGTAGCGTGCTACCATACATCAAATGCATCGTCTCAAATGGCGTAACGTTTGTAAAAGTATTTAATGTGATTACTCGTTACTCGTGAGAGTTAGTAGCGGCATTTTTCCCTAATACTGCTGTTAGAGCCATTTACTCTTTCTGTCCGTCAAATTCATGACGTCACTAAAGGGGTTGGCTCAAGGCCAAGTGCCAGTCTACTTAGGGAGGGGCTGGGATCTTGCTCAGGTGTTGCTGAGTAGAGGCGCAACAGTTTTTGACTGTGATTTGTTTGTTCCCGTTTATTTTCCGTTTTTGTTACAAAGTGAGTTTGATTTACGTGACTGTATGTTAATAAATATTTGTGTTAAACATGGACACAATTCTGGACATCAATTATTAGCCAGCTGCACACGTCTAAACTAGCTTCAGTTATATTCGGCAACCAGTAGCAGTAAGAGTATAGGACTTTACCGCTACAACTGTTAAGGCTTGATGGTTGATGTTGGGAACCACAGGCTTGCAATGTTGCTTTTCGGAATCTACTTGATGGAGCCCATCAAGATCCAGGGCCGGGAGGTGGCATTAGTGGGGCAGTACAAGTACCTGGGAGTACACATGAACAGCAGACTGGACTGGAAGTACAACAGCAAAGCTGTATACAAGAAGGGCATGAGCGGACTCTTTTTTTTCTAAGGAAGCTTAAGTCTTTTAATGTGTGCAGCAGTCTGTTGAGGATTTTTTTTTTTCAGTCTGTTGTGGCCAGTGCCCTGTACTTTGCAGTGGTTTGTTGGGGGAGCAGCACCAGCAAAAGGGACTTAAACAGGATTGACAAACTGATCCGGAAAGCCGGCCAAACTATTGGCATGCAGTTGGAGGTGTTTGTGTCAGTGAGGGACAGGAGGGCACTGGACAAACTGCTGGCCATCATGGAAAATCCTGCCCACCCACTCCACCAGACAATTGAGGGACAGCAGAGTTCATCCTCCAACAGGCTCCTTCTGCTTCGTTCCCGCAGTGTTTGATTCAAGAACTCCTTCATTCCGCACTCCGTCCAGCTGTTTAATCACTCGCCATACAGCAATAGATGACATCTGTCTATTACCTGACACCTGACATGTTAGCAACCTCTCTTTGTTTATAATGGATATTTTCTGTTGAATCTTATCTCTATTTTATGCTGCCCTTTTTTGCTGCAGCTGTTACATATACTGTAGTATTGTACATGGTAATTGTTATCCATCCATCCATCCATCCATCCATCGCCTTCCACTTATCCGAGGTCGGGTCGCGGGGGCAGCAGCCTAAGCAGGGAAGCCCAGACTTCCCTCTCCCCAGCCACTTCGTCCAGCTCCTCCCGGGGGATCCTGAGGCGTTCCCAGACCAGCCGGGAGAGATAGTCTTCCCAACATGTCCTGGGTCTTGCCGGTGGCCTCCTACCGGTCGGACGTGCCCGAAACACCTTCCTAGGGAGGCGTTCAGGTGGCAGCCTGAACCACCTCATCTGGCTCCTCTCGATGTGGAGGAGCAGCGGGTTTACTTTGAGCTCCTCCCGGATGGCAGAGCTTCTCACCCTATCTCTAAGGGAGAGACCCGCCACCCGGCGGAGGAAACTCATTTCGGCCGCTTGATCTTTTCCTTTCGGTCATGACCCAAAGCTCATGACCATAGGCGAAGATGGGAATGTAGATCGACTGGTAAATCGAGAGCTTTGCCTTCCGGCTCAGCTCCTTCTTCACCACAGCGGAACGATACAGCGTCCGCATTACTGAAGACGCCGCACCGATCCGCCTGTCGATCTCACGATCCACTCTTCTCTCACTCGTGAACAAGACTCCGAGGTACTTGAACTCCTCCACTTGGGGCAAGATCTCCTCCCCAACCCGGAGATGGCACTCCACCCTTTTCCGGGCGAGAACCATGGACTCGGACTTGGAGGTGCTGATTCCCTGGTAATTGTTATATATTGGATATCCATCCATCCATCCATCTTCTTCTGCTTATCCGAGGTCGGGTCGCGGGGGCAGCAGCCTAAGCAGGGAAGCCCAGACTTTCCTCTCCCCAGCCACTTTGTCCAGCTCCTCCCGGGGGATCCCGAGGCGTTCCCAGGCCAGCCGGGAGACATAGTCTTCCCAACGTGTCCTGGGTCTTCCCCGTGGCCTCCTACCGGTCGGACGTGCCCTAAACACCTCCCTAGAGAGGCGTTCGGGTGGCATCCTGACCAGATGCCCGAACCACCTCATCTGGCTCCTCTCGATGTGGAGGAGCAGCGGCTTTACTTTGAGCTCCTCCCGGATGACAGAGCTTCTCACCCTATCTCTAAGGGAGAGACCCGCCACCCGGCGGAGGAAACTCATTTCGGCCGCTTGATCTTTTCCTTTCGGTCATGACCCAAAGCTCATGACCATAGGTGAGGATGGGAATGTAGATCGACTGGTAAATCGAGAGCTTTGCCTTCCGGCTCAGCTCCTTCTTCACCACAACGGATCGATACAGCGTCCGCATTACTGAAGACGCCGCACCGATCCGCCTGTCGATCTCACGATCCACTCTTCCCTCACTCGTGAACAAGACTTCGAGGTACTTGAACCCCTCCACTTGGGGAAAGATCTCCTCCCCAACCCGGAGATGGCACTCCACCCTTTTCCGGGAGAGAACCATGGACTCGGACTTGGAGGTGCTGATTCCCTGGTAATTGTTATATATTCTATATATTATATAACAGGGGTGCTCATTACGTCGATCGCGAGCTACCTGTCGATCTCGGAGGGTGTGTCAGTCGATCACCAGCCAGCCATTAAAAAAATAGTCCTAAAAATGAGCGATCATAAA
Organism: Nerophis lumbriciformis; assembly: GCF_033978685.3. Lineage (NCBI taxonomy): Eukaryota > Metazoa > Chordata > Actinopteri > Syngnathiformes > Syngnathidae > Nerophis > Nerophis lumbriciformis. The sequence continues at coordinate 58,577,293 of NC_084552.2, forward strand.
TCTTCACTATGACGTCACTTTCGTCACTTGATTGACATTCACGGCACCCGAGGGTCTTCTGAGATGACGCTGGCTGCTGCCAGCTCATTAAAATTACCGACTGGAAGGCGAGAAACACTTTATTTCAACAGACTCTGGCGCCGTACCTGTTGTCAAAACTCCAAAGACTGACTGCACAGTTGCACAATAAAAGCGCTACTTCATCCTGCCTGCGCTACCAAAATAAGAGTCTCAGAAAGCTGGCGTGTACAAGCTAGCAAGCTACGGAGTTTGCCAACAATGTATTTCTTGTAAAGTGTATACAAAGGAGTACGGAAGCTGGATAAATAAGATGCCAAAAACCAACCACTTTCATGTGGTATTGGACAGAAAGGAGGACTTTTTTTCTCCTAAACATCTTTAACTTGTTAACAATATTAACTATATGTGTTAAACATGTTTGCATTATCTTTAAACACCTTTAACTTAACAATATTAACTATATGTGTTAAACATGCTTGTATTATCTTTAAACACCTTTAACTTATTAACAATATTAACTCTATGTGTTAAACATGCTTGCATTATCATTAAACACCTTTAACTTGTTAACAATATTAACTATATGTGTTAAACATGCTTGTATTATCTTTAAACACCTTTAACTTAACAATATTAACTATATGTGTTAAACATGTTTGCATTATCTTTAAACACCTTTAACTTAACAATATTAACTATATGTGTTAAACATGCTTGTATTATCTTTAAACACCTTTAACTTATTAACAATATTAACTCTATGTGTTAAACATGCTTGCATTATCATTAAACACCTTTAACTTGTTAACAATATTAACTATATGTGTTAAACATGCTTGTATTATCTTTAAACACCTTTAACTTAACAATATTAACTATATGTGTTAAACATGCTTGCATTATCATTAAACACCTTTAACTTGTTAACAATATTAACTATATGTGTTAAACATGTTAGCATTATCTTTAAACACCTTTAACTTAACAATATTAACTATATGTGTTAAACATGCTTGCATTATCATTAAACACCTTTAACTTGTTAACAATATTAACTATATGTGTTAAACATGTTTGCATTATCTTTAAACACCTTTAACTTAACAATATTAACTCTATGTGTTAAACATGCTTGCATTATCATTAAACACCTTTAACTTGTTAACAATATTAACTATATGTGTTAAACATGTTTGCATTATCTTTAAACACCTTTAACTTAACAATATTAACTCTATGTGTTAAACATGCTTGCATTATCATTAAACACCTTTAACTTGTTAACAATATTAACTATATGTGTTAAACATGCTTGTATTATCATTAAACACCTTTAACTTGTTAACAAAAACATATGTTTCATAAATAAGTAAATATAAATGATATATATGAATGAGGTAGATCCCCACGACTTGATCAATTGAAAAGTAGCTCGCCTGCAGAAAAAGTGTGAGCACCCCTGTTATATAAAAGTATAATATAATATATCAGTATATATTATATACTGTATATATAATATGTAAATATTTCATATAGGTTATATTTTATATTGCTACTATGGTACATTTTTAGTCTACTTTATACCTGCATTATCCTTACACTTTCCATCCTTTGTAACTGAGCTACTGTGTGGAAAATGTCCCTTGTGGATCAATAAAGTTTGTCTAAGTCTACTACAAAAAGGTACGTTTTGAACTGAAGTGGTCTGAAGTCATACACCAGCTGCCAGTTAAATAGCTTTGCTCAAGGCTTTGCATGGCAGGTGTAGTAAAAGTTACTGTAACGGCAAAGTAAATGTTTAGCTGTTAATCGGTGCAGATTTTTAAAGGACATTTTAAGTGTTGGCCGCTTGTGAGATTTTCCCTGTAGGTTTGTCAAAAATACATAACCATCCTTTACTAGGTTTTTGCACTTACGTCCCTTTTCCCAAGATATACACGAGCAGGACAAGCACTCCCGCGGCTGTCCGATTTGGGTTCTGCGAAGCACGGTCAATTTGAACACACCGTTCCATGTGCTTTTTTTTTTTTTTCTTCTTTTTTAAATGTGCCCTTCAGATAATACATTTTAAGTACCCAGGAGACCATGAAATAACATCTCACTCGACAAAAAGTACTTTTCGGCGAGTGAGTTGCTGAACTCGCCGCTGCTCACCTGCAGCTCTCCTAAGACTAAAAACAAAAATGCAAAACACACAGTCGAAGGAATTTCCGAGGCATTTTTACGGGGCTTCGTCTCGTGGGAATTGATGTTGCTTGTTTGCGCCGGAGTACAAATCATGCTGTCAGTTTCAGTGTGCCTGTCAGAGCGGCGAGACGTCAACACGGGTGGACGGGGGACGACAGCGAGCGCACTGACATAGCACGAGTCTGTTGGGGATGGCAAGTAGCCTTGAGCTGTGATCGGAGTGTGTGTACTGTATTGTAATAGCGCTGAGCAGAGAATGAGGGGGGTTAGTTTTTGTGTGCATGTGCTCCGGACTGTCAAATGTAAAGCGATGATGTCATTCTCCATTCTCTCTGCATTCGTTACAATATTAGCTATTTATAATGCTGACAAAAGTAGTGAGCATCAAACAGAGCAGAATAAATGCCCTGGAATTTGACCACTATTTTTGAAAAAAACAAAACATCTATGGCATTTTATAGAAATTAAACTTATACCAAATTTGGTACTTTTATAGCATACTTGCCAACCTTGAGACCTCCGATTCCGGGAGGTGGGGGGGTCGTGGTTGGGGTGGGGGCGTGGTTAAGAGGGGAGGAGTATATTTACAGCTAGAATTCACCAAGTATATATAAGAAATACTTGACTTTCAGTGAATTCTAGCTATATATATATATTTATTTATTTTATTTTATATATATATATATATATATATATATATATATATATATATATATATATATACACATACATACATACATACATACATACATACATACAGGTAAAAGCCAGTAAATTAGAATATTTTGAAAAACTTGATTTATTTCAGTAATTGCATTCAAAAGGTGTAACTTGTACATTATATTTATTCATTGCACACAGACTGATGCATTCAAATGTTTATTTCATTTAATTTTGATGATTTGAAGTGGCAACAAATGAAATCCAAAATTCCGTGTGTCACAAAATTAGAATATTACTTAAGGCTAATACAAAAAAGGGATTTTTAGAAATGTTGGCCAACTGAAAAGTATGAAAATGAAAAATATGAGCATGTACAATACTCAATACTTGGTTGGAGCTCCTTTTGCCTCAATTACTGCGTTAATGCGGCGTGGCATGGAGTCGATGAGTTTCTGGCACTGCTCAGGTGTTATGAGAGCCCAGGTTGCTCTGATAGTGGCCTTCAACTCTTCTGCGTTTTTGGGCCTGGCATTCTGCATCTTCCTTTTCACAATACCCCACAGATTTTCTATGGGGCTAAGGTCAGGGGAGTTGGCGGGCCAATTTAGAACAGAAATACCATGGTCCGTAAACCAGGCACGGGTAGATTTTGCGCTGTGTGCAGGCGCCAAGTCCTGTTGGAACTTGAAATCTCCATCTCCATAGAGCAGGTCAGCAGCAGGAAGCATGAAGTGCTCTAAAACTTGCTGGTAGACGGCTGCGTTGACCCTGGATCTCAGGAAACAGAGTGGACCGACACCAGCAGATGACATGGCACCCCAAACCATCACCCAACCATGCAAATGCAAATTTTGCATTTCCTTTGGAAATCGAGGTCCCAGAGTCTGGAGGAAGACAGGAGAGGCACAGGATCCACGTTGCCTGAAGTCTAGTGTAAAGTTTCCACCATCAGTGATGGTTTGGGGTGCCATGTCATCTGCTGGTGTCGGTCCACTCTGTTTCCTGAGATCCAGGGTCAACGCAGCCGTCTACCAGCAAGTTTTAGAGCACTTCATGCTTCCTGCTGCTGACCTGCTCTATGGAGATGGAGATTTCAAGTTCCAACAGGACTTGGCGCCTGCACACAGCGCAAAATCTACCCGTGCCTGGTTTACGGACCATGGTATTTCTGTTCTAAATTGGCCCGCCAACTCCCCTGACCTTAGCCCCATAGAAAATCTGTGGGGTATTGTGAAAAGGAAGATGCAGAATGCCAGACCCAAAAACGCAGAAGAGTTGAAGGCCACTATCAGAGCAACCTGGGCTCTCATAACACCTGAGCAGTGCCAGAAACTCATCGACTCCATGCCACGCCGCATTAACGCAGTAATTGAGGCAAAAGGAGCTCCAACCAAGTATTGAGTATTGTACATGCTCATATTTTTCATTTTCATACTTTTCAGTTGGCCAACATTTCTAAAAATCCCTTTTTTGTATTAGCCTTACACAATATTCTAATTTTGTGACACACGGAATTTTGGATTTTCATTTGTTGCCACTTCAAATCATCAAAATTAAATGAAATAAACATTTGAATGCATCAGTCTGTGTGCAATGAATAAATATAATGTACAAGTTACACCTTTTGAATGCAATTACTGAAATAAATCAAGTTTTTCAAAATATTCTAATTTACTGGCTTTTACCTGTATATATGTCTTGTGTTTATTTACTGTTTTAGTCATTCCCAGCTGAATATCAGGTCCCACCCGCCTCTCACAGCATCTTCCCTATCTGAATCGCTCCCACTGCCCTCTAGTCCTTCACTCTCACTTTCCTCATCCACAAATCTTTCATCCTCGCTCAAATTAATGGGGAAATTGTCGCTTTCTCGGTCCGAATCGCTCTCGCTGCTGGTGGCCATGATTGTAAACAATGTGCGGATGTGAGGAGCTCCACAACCTGTGACGTCACGCTACTCGTCTGCTACTTCCGGTACAGGCAAGGCTTTTTTATCAGCGACCAAAAGTTGCCAACTTTATCGTCGATGTTCTCTACTAAATCCTTTCAGCAAAAATATGGCAATATCGCGAAATGATCAAGTATGACACATAGAATGGACCCGCTATCCCCGTTTAAATAAGAAAATTGCATTTCAGTAGGCCTTTAAAGTCGCTGCAAAGTGCACCTCTAAACATGACGGTGAGTCAAATATGACCAAAGTCAAATCAATAATCCTGAAATAATCTTAACCCCATAGCTGTCAGAAAAGATGAACGTCTCCTGGGTTCAAGTGCCATCTTTATGTGCACATGCATGTCTGCAGTGGAGCGTTTGTTTGGTACATGTGTGCAGTCGAGGCATCCGCTTCCCCCCCGCCTATTGACTGCAGCTGTTTACCGTGCGTGCTTCACTGACACACATGCAGCCTGGTCAAATAGCCAGAGATAATCCATGCAAATGTGACGAGGCTTTCTCAATCAGGAGCTGTTTAGCTGGCTGCGGTGTTCATTGACACGGCACCCAGGGAGGGTGTTGCCGTGGCGATACGAGGCTGATTAAAAACATTAGGAAGCGCTTTGTTTAGCACGGCTCTTTTAATTCAACGCGATGAATCGTGTTTTTCTTTTTTTACAAAGGATTTATTGAATAGATCCTTTTCGCACGGGCCTTAATGAGTTTATTCACGTTAAATAGAGAGAGCATGAAAATGTATAATGTCAGTTTTACATTCAAATGAGCTCATTTCAGTGAAACAAGACACTTTCCAGCTAAGCCCTCCTAATGCTCAATAAGACGTCGGTCAATTTCACTGTGGATTCCGGAGGATTTCACTGCACCGACCAATTTGACACTCTTCATTAAACCAATAAAGCCGCTTTTACTCTAAAAATGATCATTTAGTGTATATGCTTACGGGAAAATGTGGGCTATGCCTTCCATTCCAGCTTTTTCCCATATCATAATACCTAAGAATTGGTACTTTTTAGGCACCGACCGAAACACATACAATCCAACAGTGCCATGCATGTTACGGTACCTGAGTTGCCCGGTTGCCGACTCCGACAGCTCTTTACACTTCCGCACTTGGCGATCACTCCAGCAGCACTGAGAGCGGACTCAGACAAACTACCTCATGGTAATGTTCCAATTTCAATGCCAACAAAGTAATTGACTCCTAAAACGTAAGCTGAGAACAGATGCTAACATACATTGGCTTTGCCATAGACATGCTACTGATTAGCATTAGCAATTTTACATGGCAATTTCAACATCTCCAAATGTGTTAATGAAAACTACAACTAAGATGCATGTTACAATCAAACAGCTGGTGTCTAATAAGTGCAATACTTACAGTATTAACACTTTTTAGGGCTATACAAAGTAATTGATACAAAAAAACGCTCCCACGGAAGTTGAATAAAGCTCCACCTGTGCTAGCTTCATGCTAACATACATTGACTTTGCCATAGACATGCTACTGATTAGCATTAGCAATTTTACATGGCAATTTCAACATCTCCAAATGTGTTAATGAAAGCTACAGATGCATGTTACTATCAAACAGCTGGTGTGTAATAAGTGGAATACTTACAGTATTAACACTTTTTAGGGCTACATAAAGTATTTGACAACTGGCGTGGCGCAGCGGAAGAGTGGCCGTGCGCGACCCGAGGGTCCCTGGTTCAATCCCCACCTAGTACCAACCTCGTCATGTCCGTTGTGTCCTGAGCAAGACACTTCACCCTTGCTCCTGATGGGTGCTGGTAGCGCCTTGCATGGCAGCTCCCTCCATCAGTGTGTGAATGTGTGTGTGAATGGGTAAATGTGGAAGTAGTGTCAAAGCGCTTTGAGTACCTTGAAGGTAGAAAAGCGCTATACAAGTACAACCCATTTATCATTTATTTAACTCCCACGGAAGTTGAGTAAAGCTCCAGCTGTGTTAGCTTGATACTAACATACATTGGCTTTGCCATAGACATGCTATTGATTAGCATTAGCAATTTTACATGGCGATTTCAACATCTCCAAATGTGTTAATGAAAACTACAACTAAGATGCATGTTACAATCAAACAGCTGGTGTCTAATAAGTGCAATACTTACAGTATTAACACTTTTTAGGGCTATACAAAGTAATTGATACAAAAAAACGCTCCCACGGAAGTTGAGTAAAGCTCCACCTGTGCTAGCTTCATGCTAACATACATTGACTTTGCCATAGACATGCTACTGATTAGCATTAGCAATTTTACATGGCAATTTCAACATCTCCAAAAGTGTTAATGAAAGCTACAGATGCATGTTACTATCAAACAGCTGGTGTGTAATAAGTGGAATACTTACAGTATTGACACTTTTTAGGGCTACATAAAGTATTTGACACAACTCCCACGGAAGTTGAGTAAAGCTCCAGCTGTGTTAGCTTGATACTAACATACATTGGCTTTGCCATAGACATGCTACTGATTAGCATTAGCAATTTTACATGGCGATTTCAACATCTCCAAATGTGTTAATGAAAACTGCAACTAAGATGCATGTTACAATCAAACAGCTGGTGTGTAATAAGTGCACTATTTACAGTATTAACACTTTTTAGGGCTACACACTACTGCCATCTAGCGTCTTGAACTTGCAACTGTAATTTCAGTGATGTGATAATAAAACAAGATATAACAACTGGACAGCAGTTATCATAATCAGCTCATTTTAAAATGTTGCAATTAGGGCTGGGCAATATATCGATATACTCGATATATCGCGGGTTTGTCTCTGTGCGATATAGCAAATGACTATATCGTGATATTCGAGTATACTGTACGTTCTCACGCAGTTGCTTTTAGCTGCGGGCATTACACTGCAGGCTGTTCCCACTCTTTCTTGTCTCTCCTTCTCACAGAGACATAAAAGAAGCGCACCTTCTTACATACGTCACATACTGTCACGTGTGCAAGATCACAAGCTCCCGCGGAGCAGACAGGTAGCGACATGGTAACGTTAGCTGTGATGCTAACGGTGTGGTGCGGGTGGTAATACGAGAGAGAGAAGGTGCGAATCTGGTAACAAATTAAGGGAGCATTAATTCCCAAGAAAAACAGCACGGGGTCCATCGTCTGGCGGTGGTTTGGCTTCAAGCGGGAATACGTTGAACATTCATGCGGCAAAAGCATTGCTACAAAAAGTAGCAGCACTGCTAATGTAGCATCATTTGAAAAGTCACCCGCTAGAGAATGAAGAGTGCTTGAAACTCTGCATGTCAACATCTCCGGCCGGTGCCACACCCACAAAATGCCCAAGCAACCATTTCCACATCAACACCGTATGAAAAAAATAGTCAACAACAGAAGGAGATAACGTCCGCAGGAACCTACCACACAGCGAAGGACATACACTATTTGATTTCCTATTATGCAGCTCATTTTTATAAGAATATCTTGTGTGACATCATGCACAAAAGTGCCCTTTATTTGTTTTTAAGTATTGTAGTGGCGTTCTGTATAAAAAGTACACTTTAATTTAGTGTTGTTTTGATATGTCATCTTAGTGACATCATGTACAAAAGTGCACTAATAGCTTGTTTTAAAATGTCTCTGACAATCTTGCACTTTCTGTTTTGAAATGACATGAATGTTTGTGCTACTGCTTAATAACTGTTTAATAAATACACTTTTGGTCATCTGACTTAGTTGTGATTTCCCTCTCTGCATGAAAGTTTAAAATGAGCATATATTAATGCAGTATGAACAAGAATGTTTTAATGTAGACACATAGAATCATCATACTGCTGTGATTATATGCATCAAGTGTTGATTCAAGGCTAAGGCAAAATATCGAGATATATATCGTGTATCGTGACATGGCCTAAAAATATCGAGATATTAATAAAAGGCCATATCGCCAAGCCCTAGTTCATACTTGCCAACCTTGAGACCTCCGATTTCGGGAGGTGGGGGGAGTGGGGTGGGCGTAGGCGTGGTCGGGGTGGGATGGGGGCGTGGCTAAAAGGGGAGGAATATATTTACAGCTAGAATTCACCAAGTCAAGTATTTCATATATATATATATATATATATATATATATATATATATATATATATATATATATATATATATATTTAAAATAAATACTTGAATTTCAGTGTTCATTTATTTACACATATACACACACATAACACTCATCTACTCATTGTTGAGTTAAGGGTTGAATTGTCCATCCTTGTTCTATTCTCTGTCACTATTTTTCGAACCATGCTGAACACCCTCTCTGATGATGCATTGATGTGTGGCACGCACAAAAGTGCTTTCATCAAATACACTAGATGGCAGTATTGTCCTGTTTAAGAGTGTCACAACATTGCTGTTTACGGCAGACAAACTGCTTCACGGTATACAAAAAGGTGACTGCTGTTGCTGTGTGTTGTTGCCGCGCTGGGAGGACGTTAATGAAACTGCCTAACAATAAACCCACATAAGAAACCAAGAACTCGCCCTCCATCATTCTACAGTTATAACGTGATTGGGCAGGTATGGTGTTTATATTGTGTATTGAATTTCGGGAGATTTTCGGGAGAAAATTTGTCCCGGGAGGTTTTCGGGAGAGGCGCTGAATTTCGGGAGTCTCCCGGAAAATCCGGGAGGGTTGGCAAGTATGCCCTAGTTGCAATAATTTATTATCAAAAAGAATTACTATTTAATAACACACACAAAAGCACCAAAAATCGGTACCGTTGAGTACCGGTGTCGATTCCTGGGTAGCGGGAACTGGTATTGCCTAATCGGCCTTTTTCCACCGCAGGAACATCAACACGAACTTTCCCATTTACCCAGGTAAATAAAGTACCCCGTGTGTTTCCACTGAAAACTCCCCGGGTATGTTTAGTTCTTCTTCAGGAACTTTTTTTTTTTTTGTTCCTCGCAGCGAAGTGGATCTTTTACCAGTTCCCAGGATTTTTAACGGATAAAAAAAAAAGAATGAAAGGAATTTTCGACCTGCATGAATTTAAGTGTGCTGAAGAACGCCGATTAGTCGGGCTGTGAATCTTTGGGCACCACCCGATTCGATTCTTCTGGGAAACGATTCGATTCAAAACGATTCTCCGTTCCAAAATCAATACTTTTTAATAACATCGGGTGCCAGTTTTAAGATAAACTACACTCCTCCATAAAATAATCAGCTCTGATGAATTTCAATCTTACTTAAAACTGGTTTTATTTAATAAAATTCCACCCTAAATACGGAGAAGCAGCTATTTGAGATACGAGTATTTTTAAGTTACGAGCTCGGTCTTTGAACTCATATGGCAAGGCACCAAAGCAGTAGATAAGGTGCACAATAGCGCAGGTGTGTGCAAACACATCTCATTAGCAATAAAGCTACAGACACACAAAATGCTGCGTTCCCAGTAGGGTTTCCTAAAAGCATTTTTAAACTGCTTAAATTCCAGCATAAAGGCTAGATTTGAACCAAAACCCTTCCAATAGATATTAGTATAATACGGGCTGTTTAAAACAGTCCTTAATTGCGCCCGCTGGCACGTCCCTAAACCTCGCCGTCATCCATCTCTCCATCTCCTTGCCCTTCTCCCTCGCTCCTCATCATCATCACCACCACCAACAAACTCCAAACTTTCCTAATTCCTGTCATGCTAATTGGAGCTGACAGACACAGCTAATTACGCGCAGATAATCTGCTGCATCTGCCTAATTATAATTCCCATTAGCTGCCGATAATGCTCATTAGATTAACTTTCTCCTGGAGAAACTGGAAATAATAAGCCTTGGCTGAACAACTTTTCTTTTCTCTTTGGAGAGGGGGGGGGGGGGGGGGTAACAAATAGCAGCATGGAATTTGGTGATAATTTGGAAATACATGCACCACCTGATCCAAATACTGTGTGATCTGAATGGACATAGACAGGTGGCTCACAGGTCATAACATTATCATCACCCCAAAAAAAGAATGTTTGCGACAAAGAAAAAAAAACGCCTGGAAAGGTCATAAAATGGAGAAACATTTTGTGTTTTAGGGTGTGAGTTGCTATATGTGCACCAAAATAATGATACAGGAGGTAACCAATACAATAGAGTAAGCTGTTGGTCAGTCAATATGCTGTATGCTAAACGAGACTGAACACAGCATCCATATCTTTGTTTCTATTGGTAACTAAGCACATCATTTTGCTCGAAATTAATCATTTTCAAGCTTAAAAATAGGTAAATAGATTACCATAGTAACTAATTGGATTACCATAGTAACTAATTAGTAGTGTTGTGAACGATAAACCGATGCGACCGAGTATTCGATTCAACAAGTGAGCGATTAGGCTGCATCGGTAGCAGACTCCTCAATCAATGCGAATAATTCATGAATTCCTAGCTGAATCGGTTATAGAGTCATGGATCGGTTATCGCGAGACTTTGCATGGGTTGGCTAGATTACAATATGCGCCAGCGTCTCTAAAACAACGCGAGAGCTGAAGCTACTCGCCAAACGCGGTAGCCGCCTAGCTAGTATTAGCACGAGTGATAAACAAGGGACAACACGGAAAATGAAGGAGGAGAACGAAAGCGTCAGTCTGACCGAAGGTGATAATGGACCGAGAAAGATTTGCAACGCATCGGGGAGACAGAAATCCAAAGTGTGGAAAGTTTTTGGGTTTTCTAAGAAGGAAGGGAAGCTCGACAGAAGCCATGCTATTTGTAAATTGTGTCGAGCATCGTTGACGTACACTGGCAGCAGGTTGAAATATTGAATCTTTGTTACCTACCTCTAGTGTTCAAAACTATGCTCAGGCTGAAATATTGCACTTTGTTGTTACAATTCTGTGCTACTTTTACCTCTGGAGTTCCCATCCTACAATTCAGCCAGACTTTTTTTGGTCCATGTCTAAAAATAAATACATTGACATGTGATTTTGTTGTTCTGTTTTTTTTTGCCAGTGCCATAAAGCCATAATGCTTGGGGATTTGGAGTCTTGAATATTAACCGTCAAATCGAATCGTATCGTTCGGAATCGAATCCAATCGAATCGGTCTGTAATAAAAGGATATCGTTTTTGAATCGAATCGTAACCTGTGTATCTAGATGCATATCGAATCGTTTATCAGAGAGAGATGTGCAACCCTACTAATTAGATGACCATAGTAACTAGTATATCATGCAAAAGCGTAGATTCCAACCATTGAAATATTTTGTGTAGTTCAAGACTTACGGCATACTTGCCAACCCTCCCGAAATTTCCCGGGAGACTCCCGAATTTCAGTGCCTCTCCCGAAAATCTCCCGGGACAACCATTCTCCCGAATTTCTCCCGATTTCCAGCCGGACAACTATATTGGGGGCGTGCCTTAACAGCACTACCTTCGGCGTCCTCTCTCACCTGAAAAGGAGACTATTATATATGTCTCCGTTATCCACGGGTTTATCTATAACCCATAAAGTAGGCAGGCACCGAGCTATTTCTCAGCGTGTGTTTATTCCAGCCTGCACGTTAATACACGGACACACAACATCCGGATTCCCATTATGCATTGCTTCAAAACTACGGCAGGTAGTAATGTCCAAAATTTCCAGCCGGACAAACAATATTGGGGGCGTGCCTTAAAGGCACTGCCTTTAGCATCCTCTCACCTGAAAAGGAGACTATTATATATGTCTCCGTTATCCATAAGTTTATTTATAACCCGTAAAGCGGTGGCCGAATGGATATAGTCACTCATGAACGGTCAGAGAAGCACAAGGCAGAGGCAACGCAGTATTATGGGCCACCTTGCTAAATGGAGACCCAAGGGCGTAACATATGCCGAGACAAAGATGGCTATGCTGATAGCTGCAAGCAACATCCCGATATCATTTGCGGATGTTTTCAACAAATCCGTGAAGGATATGTTCCCGGATTCAGCGATCGCTCGCCAGTACTCAAAATGGCAGAACAAAGGCTACTCAAATAGTGAAAGGTAAGAGTTTTTTTTTTTAAGTAAGCAGCAAGTTTATATACTATATATATATATATATATATATATATCAGTGACGTGCGGTGAGGTTCATGGCTGGTGAGGCACTGACTTCATCACAGTCTGCAGGTGTACCTAATGTTGTGGCCCTGCAGTCATTCACAACTCCTCCAACACGAACATTATTGTTTTTGCACTTTTTGGCTTCTTATGAAATAACTTTTTTAAATAGATTCAATCTTGCACGTGGAAAGTTTAAGTGTGGGCTTTAGTTGATATAACAATTCTACGGCGGGGGCGCAGGAGGCGGGGCTACTGGAGCCTCAGCCAGTGCGTCTTTTGCAGCCATTTTATGATCGCTCAGCACAAGAAATACGTAGTTGTTGACAAAATACACTGTACATTATATACCTCAGCTAACTAAACTATGGAAATGTATAATATAATTCATATAGCAATACGGTCTCACTGCACAGCAGGCCAGCAGTTAGCCGAGTCCGTCCATGTTGAGGCACTGAGTGACGTGCCTCAACTGGCTGCTGTTCACCGCACCGTCTCTTCTCAGTATTTGAACGGCAAATGTGAAAATTCAGCGATTTTGAATAAAAATAATCTAAAACTGTTGAAGTTAAATGGAAAATAACTTTATAGTATAATCACTGCATACATATAACAATTTAATTAATTTTTTTTCTTTTTACATTTTTTTTCTTTCCATGATGGCAGGTGAGGCGGGGCCTCACCTGCCTCTAGTGACTGCACGTCACTGATATATATATATATATATAAGAAATACTTTAATTTCAGTGAATTCTAGCTATAAATATACTCCTCCCCCTAAACCCCCCTGACCCCGCCCATCCCCACCCCCCCAATCTCCCGAATTCGGAGGTCTCAAGGTTGGCAAGTATGACTTATGGTCATTTGAAAACATCACTGCACATCATAATGGTAGCTACAGTTTGCATCTTAAAGACCTAAAAAAATTATTTGGGAATGTCCGGCGGGCCAGATTGAAATGCTTAACGAGCCGCATGCGGCCCCCGGGCCTTAATTTGCCCAAGTCTGATCCGAACCATAACAGCTATGTTCCAATATTCCAATAATGAGGTATCTATGAGACAAATTCTAAGTGAAACCTTTAAACCACAGCTTAAGAGAGCCACTAGTTTGTGATAGAAAGTAAATGTAATTTATTGATGATGGGACTGAGGGGCCCTGTGAACACACAGGGGCCCTAAAACCAACAAATGGGATATTGATTGATCTGAATGTGGGGCGTCGTTGTATTTAACCATGAAGTGGCTCGTTTACTCTATAGAGTCTTTAATATTCTCCCTTTTCTCCTCGCTCGCTGTCACCCATACACATGCCGTTCAGCAGCGTTCCTATGACAACTCATCAAATGGCCCACGGGGAAAAGGGCTGACAGCACCTCGGGGTGTATAAATGAAAAGCCTGTGATGGAAACTATACAGGATTATTCACTGGAGTGAATGTGCTCTGTAGTCTATACCTTACACAATGCACAGCGAGCTTGTATGTATTCATCTTTTTACTCGTCCCCCTGGGGCTGATGGCAATCCTCTGTGTGTGTGTGTGTGTGTGTGTGTGTGTGTGTGTGTGTGTGTGTGTGTGTGTGTGTGTGTGTGTGTGTGCTCTGACTGCTTGCCTCAAGTACATTCCTTTGTGAATTTTGGCCATTCCTAAAAATATTTCATAAAAATGTTCGCTGGATAATTGTTTTCCTCAATATAGGGAGCAAAGTTACTGTATCACATATTTGATGCAAGGAGCCCCAAGTAGTATTGGTAGACAACTGTTTTCCCCAAATAGAGAGAGCAAAGTTATCGTCCATTCAATGCAACTAGTAGCTAAAAACGACCACAGCCACGTAGTGTTGGCCAATTGTTTTCCCCAAAATAGGGAGATAAATTATCACCTGTAACACAAGTAGCCCCTGGAAGTATTGTTGGCCATTTGTTTTCCCAAATACAAGGAAACAATTATTACATCTAAGCATACTTGCCAACCTTGAGACCTCCGATTTCGGGAGGTGGGGGGGTGGGGGGGTGGGCGTGGTCGGGGTGGGACGGGGGCGTGGGCGTGGTCGGGGTGGGACGGGGGCGTGGTTGGGGGCGTGGCTAAAATGGGAGGAGTATATTTACAGCTAGAATTCACCAAGAAAATAGATTTTATATATATATATATATATATATATATATATAGATAGATATTTTATTATATATATATATTTATTTTATTATATATATATATATATATATATATATATATATGTATTTTATTATATATATATATATATATATATATATATATATATATATTTATTTTATTATATATATATATATATATATATATAAAATAAATACTTGAATTTCAGTGTTCATTTATTTACACATATACACACACATAACACTCATCTACTCATTGTTGAGTTAAGGGTTGAATTGTCCATCCTTGTTGTATTCTCTGTCACTATTTTTCGAACCATGCTGAACACCCTCTCTGATGATGCACTCTGTGTGGCACGCACAAAAGTGCTTTCATCAAATGCACTAGATGGCAGTATTGTCCTGTTTAAGAGTGTCACAACATTGCTGTTTACGGCAGACGAACTGCTTTACGGTATACAAAAACGTGACTGCTGTTGTTGTGTGTTGTTGCCACGCTGGGAGGACGTTAATGAAACTGCCTAACAATAAACCCACATAAGAAACCAAGAACTCGCCCTCCATCATTCTACAGTTCAAATCAAATCAAATCAACTTTATTTATAAAGCACATTTAAAATATACCACAGGGGTAGCCAAAGTGCTGTACAATGAGCAGGTTAAAAGATAAAACGAGTACCGAGCAAACACAACACAACACAAACAGAACATGATAAAAAATAAATAATTAAAATAGAATTAATAAAAACATAAAAACATAAAAACAGGATCACAGCAGGTGTATTATGGGGCGCCATTGCAGGATGGATATCACTCAGTGTTAAAAGCCATGGAATAAAAGTATGTTTTTAAGAGAGATTTAAAAACAGGAAGAGAGGAGGCTTGTCTAACACTCAGGGGTAGGTCGTTCCAGAGCTTGGGAGCAGCAACGGCGAAAGCTCTGTCACCTCTAAGCTTCAGCCTTGTGTCAGGGACCGTCAACAGCAGCTGATCGGCTGATCTTAAGGATCGGGTGGGGCAGTAAGGCTGAAGGAGGTCGGAGAGATAGGTTGGCGCGAGGTTGTTTAGACATTTAAAAACAAATAAAAGGAGTTTAAAATGTATTCGGTAACGCACAGGGAGCCAGTGAAGGGACGCTAAAATAGGGGTGATGTGCTCACGTCTGCGGGTCTGTGTTAGCAGACGAGCAGCAGAGTTCTGCACGAGCTGCAGGCGGGCGAGGGAGGCCTGGCTAATGCCAACATACAGGGCATTACAGTAATCAAGACGAGTCGAGATAAAAGCGTGGATTAATTTCTCAAGATCATGTCTTGATAAAAGCGGTTTCACTTTCGCTATTTGGCGTAATTGATAAAAGCTTTTTTGAACGACGCTGCTGATTTGTTTTTCGAATTTAAAATCTGAGTCAAACTTTACCCCCAGGTTTGTGACAGAGTCGCTGAGATACGGGGTCAGAGTGCCGAGGTCAACGTTGGGGGAGGGAGAGCGACTTGGACCGAACAACATAACTTCTGTTTTGTCTTCATTTAGGCTCAGGAAGTTAGCTGAAAGCCAGACTTTGATGTCGTGCAGGCAGTCAATAAGACTTTGAACCGTGTTATTTTGTGCCATGGGAAAATAAATCTGGCAATCATCGGCATAAAAATGAAATGCAATACTGTACTTCCTAAAAATAGAACCAAGGGGGAGAAGGTAAAGCGCAAATAAAATTGGGGCAAGGATTGAACCCTGGGGGACCCCATGTGGTAAAGGAGCTGTGGACGACATAAAACTGTCTACTTTTACACAAAAACTCCTGTCGGTTAGGTACGACCGGAACCAGTTGAGGTTAAATGAGTCGATTATATTCAGGAAGCTCCTGGAAAGCGGCTCATCTGGACAGCAGGTGTGAATATTAAAATCACCCACAATAAGGACACGATCATATTTGGGCAGGATTTCAGCCAGAAATTCAGAAAAGTCAGTTATAAAGTCTTTGTGGTACTTGGGTGGTCGATAGATGACGGCACACAGGACGACATCAGAAAGACCCAGTTCAAACATGCACAGTTCGAAGCTTGAAAAGGAGGATTGTAGGCGGATCTGACGGCATTTAAAGTCATTTTTAAAAACGACTGCTAATCCTCCTCCTTTTCGACCGGACGGCCGTGGGGAATTAAAGTAGGAACACTCCGAAGGCAGAAGTTCATTAAGAGGGGCGGACTCACCGGCTCTCAGCCATGTCTCCGTCACACAGAGGAAGTCCAGTCCGCGGGAAGTGAAGAAATCCTTCAGGATAAAAGTTTTGTTTGTCAAAGATCTTGCGTTCACAAGACCGAACCTGGCGGGGGCCAGCACGTCCAAGGCCGCAATTAATCCGGGTGGGGCCCGACACACAGCCCGCAGGTGGCGGTGATCCACCCCGCGCCTCCGGGGGCGGGGACAGCAGGAGCGACGACGGCAAGCTTCTTCCTCCAAACCAACGATAGGAACCAGCCAGGAGCCGATCGGATCGAGCGAGCGTGGGTGCAGGAGGAGACCGGATACCGCACCATTCATCCTTCGGGGAGCCACGGGAAGCCGGGCCAGGAGTGCCCTAACTTTCACCAGCTGGCCGCCACGTTTACCGCGGCGCCGGAGACGCTTCCGCCGGGGGAGAGGAGCCAGGGGGCGGGAAAGGAAGGCAGGAATCCGGCCAGGTGAAAAAGCTGACTGGGACGTCGAAAAACCAACGTCGAAGTTGATCATATCAGTGGGAGAGGGGCAAAGATCCAACAGTGTTTGGCGGTCATACACAAGCAGTGAGCTGACAGAGACGAAAATAGACGCAAAAAACACAAAAACGAACAGAGCTGACAGCGAGAGACGGCAGGCCAAAGCACATACTGGCGCCATCTTGCATCGGGCAACATTATTACAACGTTATTGGGCAGGTATGCTGTTTATGTTGTGGGTTAGCGGACTCAGGTCCTCCCGGGAGATTTTCGGGAGAAAATTTGTCCCGGGAGGTTTTTGGGAGAGGCGCTGAATTTCGGGAGTCTCCCGGAAAATCCGGGAGGGTTGGCAAGTATGCATCTAAGTAGTATACCCAGCAATATGTTTGGAGGACAAAAGTGAGGCCTTTAAAATCCCAAGAACACCATTCCTACCGTCAAGCATGGTGGTGGTGGTAGTATAATGCACTGGGCCTGTTTTGCTGCCAATGGAACTGGTGCTTTACAGAGAGTGAATGGGACAATGAAAAAGGAGGATTATCTCCAAATTCTTCAGGACAAGCTAAAATCATCAGCCCAGAGGTTGGGTCTTGGGCGCAGTTGGGTGTTCCAACAGGACAATGACCCCAAACACACGTCAAAAGTGGTCAAGGAATGGCTAAATCAGGCTAGAATGAAGGTTTTAGAATGGCCTTCCCAAAGTCCTGACTTAAACGTGTGGACAATGCTGAAGAAACAAGTCCATGTCAGAAAACCAACAAATTTAGCTGAACTGCACCAAATTTGTCAAGAAGAGTGGTTAAAAATTCAACCAGAAGCTTGTTGGCTACCAAAAATGCCTTATTGCAGTGAAACTTGCCAAAGGACATGTAAGCAAATATTAACATTGCTGTATGTATACTTGTGACCCAGCAGTTTTGCTCACATTTTCAGTAGAGCCATAATAAATTCATAAAAGAAGCAAACTTCATGAATGTTTTTTGTGACCAACAAGTATGTGCTCCAATCACTCTATCACAAAAAAATAAAAGTTGTAGAAAGTATTGGAAACTCAAGACAGCCATGACATCATGTTCTTTACAAGTGTATGTAAACTTGTGATCGCGATTGTACCTCAACCACGTATTGGTCACCAATCGTTCATCTCGATATAGAGAAAAGTTATCACACACTGTATTTGATGCATGCCAACCTCTAGTAGCGACGACAGCCGCGTATTGTTAGCCAACTGCTTCACTACTACAGGGAGCAAAATGATCACACATTGGTTGCAACTCGACAACTCGTAGCACGGTCATATATGTACCGTATTTTTCGGCCTATAAGTCGCAGTTTTTTTCATAGTTTGGCCGGGGGTGCGACTTATACTCAGGAGCGACTTATGTGTGAAATTATTAACACATTACCGTAAAATATCAAATAATATTATTTAGCTCATTCACGTAAGAGACTAGACCAGGGGTCGGCAACCTTTATCACTCAAAGAGCCATTTTGACCAGTTTCACAAATTAAAGAAAACAATGGGAGCCATTGTTTCGTGGTCCGCCAAACCACTGGATTGGCGGACCGGGGTGGTGATTCCTCTCTTTGAGAAGGGGAACCGGAGGGTGTGTTCTAACTGTCGTGGGATCGCACTCCTCAGCCTTCCCGGTGGGGTCTATTCAGGTGTGCTGGAGAGGAGGCTACGCCGGATAGTCGAACCTCGGATTCGGGAGGAGCGGTGTGGTTTTCGTCCTGGTCGTGGAACTGTGGACCAGCTCTGTACTCTCGGCAGGGTCCTTGAGGGTGCATGGGAGTTTGCCCAACCAGTCTACATGTGTTTTGTGGCCTTGGAGAAGGCATTCGACCGTGTCCCTCGGGAAGTCCTGTGGGGAGTGCTCAGGGAGTATGGGGTAACGGACTGTCTGATTGTGGCGGTCCGCTCCCTGTATGCTCAGTGCCAGAGCTTGGTCCGCATGCCGGTAGTAAGTCGGACACGTTTTCAGTGAGGGTTGGACTCCGCCAAGGCTGCCCTTTGTCACCGATTCTGTTCATAACTTTTATGGACAGAATTTCTAGGCGCAGTCAAGGCGTTGAGGGGATCTGGTTTGGTGGCTGCAGGATTAGGTCTCTGCTTTTTGCAGATGATGTGGTCCTGATGGCTTCATCTGGCCAGGATCTTCAGCTCTCGCTGGATCGGTTCGCAGCCGAGTGTGAAGCGACTGGGATGAGAATCAGCACCTCCAAGTCCGAGTCCATGGTTCTCGCCCGGAAAAGGGTGGAGTGCCATCTCCGGGTTGGGGAGGAGATATTGCCCCAAGTGGAGGAGTTCAAGTACCTCGGAGTCTTGTTCACGAATGAGGGAAGAGTGGATCGTGAGATCGACAGGCGGATCGGCGCGGCGTCTTCAGTAATGCGGACGCTGTATCGATCCGTTGTGGTGAAGAAGGAGCTGAGCCGGAAGGCAAAGCTCTCAATTTACCAGTCGATCTACGTTCCCATCCTCACCTATGGTCATGAGCTTTGGGTTATGACCGAAAGGACAAGATCACGGGTACAAGCGGCCGAAATGAGTTTCCTCCGCCAGGTGGGGGGGCTCTCCCTTAGAGATAGGGTGAGAAGCTCTGCCATCCGGGAGGAGCTCAAAGTAAAGCCACTGCTCCTCCACATCGAGAGGAGCCAGATGAGGTGGTTCGGGCATCTGATCAGGATGCCACCCGAACGCCTCCCTAGGGAGGTGTTTAGGGCACGTCCGACCCGTAGGAGGCCGCGGGGAAGACCCAGGACACGTTGGGAAGACTATGTCTCCCGGCTGGCCTGGGAACGCCTCGGGGTCCCACAGGAAGAGCTGGACGAAGTGGCTGGGGAGAGGGAAGTCTGGGCTTTCCTCGGGGCTTTCCTCGGGGCTTTCCTCGGGGTCCCACAGGAAGAGCTGGACGAAGTGGCTGGGGAGAGGGAAGTCTGGGCTTTCCTGCTTAGGCTGCTGCCCCCGCGACCCGACCTCGGATAAGCGGAAGAAGATGGCTGGATGGAATGGGAGCCACAAAAATCTTTTGAAATTTAAAATGAAATAACACTGCATACAAAGTTGTTTTTTTTGCTTTGTGCTATGTATAAACCAAGGGTCTCAGACACGCGGCCCACACCTTAATATGAAAATTGAATGTTAGTGCGGCCCGCGGGTTTTATATGAATGGCGCTTGACAACGTCATACTTGTCAACTCTCCCGATTTTTCTGGCAGACTACGAATTTCAAGGCAGCTGTTCTCTCGAACGTGCCGTGATGGTGCAGCATTTAGCGCCCACTACAACCCGCGTGCCGGCCCAGCCACACTTTGTATGGGGCTTCTGCTGCTCACGTAGGCGACAGCAAGGCATACTTAGTCAACAACCACACAGGTTACACTGACGGTGGCGGTATAAAAAACTTTAACACTCTTACTAATAATGCACCACACTGTGAACCCACACCAAACAAGAATGACAAACACATTTCGGGAGAACATCTGCACCGTAACACAACATAAACACAACAGAACAAATACCCAGAATCCCATGCAGCCCTAACTCTTCCGGGCTACATTATACACCCCCGCTACCAAACCCCGCCCACCTCAACCGACGCACAGAGGGGGGGCGGGGTTGATGTGTGAGGGAGCAGGGTGGGGTGGGGGCGGGGTTTGGTGGTAGCAGGGGTGTATAATGTAGCCCGGAAGAGTCAGGGCTGCATGGGATTCTGGGTATTTGTATTTTATCAAATAAATTTCCCCCAAAAAATGCAACTTATCCAGTGCGACTTATATATGTTTTTTTCCTTCTTTATTATGCATTTTCGGCCGGTGTGATATACTCCGGAGCGACTTATACTCCGACAAATACGGTACTGTATTGGCCAATTGGTTTACCCAACACAGGGAGCAAAGTGATCACATAATTGTAGCAACTAGCTTCTAGTTGTATTGTCTAGTACAGTGGTTCTCAACCTTTTTCCAGTGATGTACCCCCTGTGAACATTTTTTTAATTCAAGTACCCCCTAATCAGTGCAAAGCATTTTTGGTTGAAAAAAAGAGATAAAGAAGTAAAATACAGCACTATGTCATCAGTTTCTGATTTATTAAATTGTGTCATGACTTGGTCCTGGGGTTTAGTTTTTCTCGAAGGCAACGGAAAGTTGGCTCGGGTGAGACGGGAATTAAGATACATTTTTATTTAAACACTATAAATACAAAACAAGGAAGTAAACAAAAGGCGCGCACAATGGCGGAGAACAAACTATGAAACCAAACACATGCACAAAGGCAAAAACTATGAACAACAAAAAACACTAACTGTGGCTTAATAAACAAAAACTTACTTGGCATGGAACCGGCATGAAAAAAGAGCAGCAAGGATCATAAGGGTGTGGAGAGTGTGCAGAAGCATAAATGTGGGGATGTCACCAGAAAGACAAACTGAAAACACTGAACTTAAATACTACAGACATGATTAATGAAAACAGGTGCGTGACTCAAAACGTGAAACAGGTGCGTGACGTGACAGGTGAAAACTAATGGGTTGCTATGGTGACAAACAAGAGTGCACAATGAGTCCAAATGTGGAACAGGTGAAAACTAATGGGTAATCATGGAAACAAGACAAGGGAGTGAAAAGCCAGAAACTAAAGAGTCCAATAACTAAACAAAACATGACTTAAAACAAAACATGATTACACAGACATGACAAATTGTATAACAGTGCAAAATATTGCTCACTTGTAGTGGTCTTTCTTCAACTATTTGGAAAAAAAGATATAAAAATAACTAAAAACTTGTTGAAAAATAAACAAGGGATTCAATTATAAATATGTCCACAAAAAAATCTAGCTGTCAACACTAAATATTGCATTGTTGCATTGTAATGAATGGAATAGCCTTACTTGATTTGATGTTCAGTTTATCAACTTACATTCATATTTTGTTGATATTAAATAAATATATTTATAAAGGATTTTTGAGTTGTTGCTATTTTTAGAATATTTTTTAAAAATCTCACGTACCCCTTGGCATACCTTCAAGTACCCCCAGGGGTACGCATACCCCCATTTGAGAACCACTGGTCTAGTAATGTGAGGAGCAAAATGATCACATATTGCCGGTAGCTATCTCAGTCACATATTGCCAATTGTTTTCCTCAATATTGGAGCAACCAGCTACAAGTAGCTACTACAGGCATGTATTGTTGCTCAATTTTTTTCCAAATGTGTTTGCCTCTACATTAATTTGCAAATGTTGTCCATCCAATCTAGCAAGTCTGCCAAATACAAATAAGAACTAGCTACTAGTAGCTACTGCAGCCACTTATTGATGAGCAATTGTGTGTGTGTGTGTCTGCTGGTTGTTTCTCTTCCCATTGTTGTGTGAATTGTTCATTAAACCAGCACATTTGACAAATAATGATTAAGTTAAAAAAAAAACTCTGCTAGTGATGGATCCCCACATTATTCCTCTGCAATATTTGCTGGCATGTTTTTATTAAAGTCAAGGTTGAAACTATAGCAACAAAGCGTTTGCCGTGGAAGAAAAAGGTGGTTATTGTTTGCAAGGCAGAGAGACTAAACAACTGTTAAAAATACTTAAGCTGTTATTTGTCAATCATACTTTGTTACTGTAAGCAATTAACAAACCTTCAAAGTATTTCACTATTTTAATCATCTCGACAAACCTTGAGAGCACATATGTGAAATCAGCAAGGTCACAGGGCTGTCATGTTGCCAATCTTCAAAATGATACACTATATTGCCAAAAGTATTTGGCCACCCATCCAAATGATCGGAATCAGGTGTCCTAATCACTTGGCCCGACCACAGGTGTTTAAACTCAAGCAATTAGGCATGGAGACTGTTTCTACAAACATTTGTGAAAGAATGGGTCGCTCTCAGGAGCTTATGGATTTCCAGCGTGGAACTGTCACAGGATGCCACCTGTGCAACAAATCCAGTCGTGAAATTTCCTCGCTCCTAAATATTCCAAAAGGCCATCAATGGTCTATGTTCCTTAGGGAATTTAAAGGCCTAAGTGAGTAAGTAAATATTCCAAAGTCAACTGTTGGCTTTATTTTAAGAAAATGGAAGAGTTTGGGAACAACAGCAACTCAGCCACCAAGTGGTAGGCCACATAAACTGACAGGGAGGGGTCAGCGGATGCTGAAGCGCATAGTGCAAAGACTTTCTGCACAGTCAGTTGCTACAAAGCTCCAAACTTCATGTGACCTTCCAATTAGCCCACGTACAGTGCGCAGAGAGCTTACCTGACACATTAAACGCCACAAATTTTGGGGGTGCACTATCTACTTTAGCCGCCAGCTGGAAGTAGAGTGTTGAATATCTTACGATGTGTTTTGTGGCAGTTGCTATGTACTGGCAATTTCCATTATTTTCAACAGACGGCATTGCAAAATTGTTCACCCCGCTCTTCTTTTTATGCGATATCCATCCCAGTGCCATATGAAACTATACTGTACTGTACTAGGGGTGGAAAAAAAACATCGTTACAGTTAAGAATCACGATTTATTCGAAAACCGTGATTCTTATCTGTAACGATTCGTAACCGATTCAAAAAAGTTAAAACCTCTTTTTAAAATATATACACAGTATGTGTATATATATATATATATATATGCGTATGTATGTATATATGTATATATACATACATATACGTATGCTAGTGTGTGTGTGTGACAATCATTGGTACTTTAACTTAACTTTAACATATATACATATATTTATACACATATATATATATATATATATATATATATATATGAACATATATATACATATACACATATATATATATATACACACATATATGTATGCAAACATGTGTGTAGATATATATGTATGTAAACATGTGTATACATGTATACATACATGTATACAATGTATGACACATACATGTATATATATACCGTATTTTCCGCACTATAAGGCGCACCTAAAAACCTCAAATTTTGTCAAAAGCTGACAGTGGGCCTTATAATCCGGTGCGCCTTATATATGGACCAATATTGAGCCACAACAAACCTAAACGTCATTTTCATAAAGTTTAGGTCTCGCAACTACGGCAAGCAGCCGCCAACTTAATTTTCCCCCATAAGAAGTTCTTTTACGGTAAGCAGCCGTTTGTTTAAGTAAAGACCCCAAAATGGCTGCTATTAAGAGACACGCTTACGACGCAGAGTTTAAACTTAAGACGATCAGTCACGCAGTAGAACACGGGAATACAGCAGCAGCGACACTGACTCCATTAATGACGACTTCGACGAGAGGCCGTATCCGCCCAACTGTTTAATTCGGACACTGAAGAAGAAGAATTCGAGGGATTCGTGGATGAGGAATAACTTCATAAAGTGAGCATTACATGTTTATTTTGTGTGTTGTGTTGTGTGACATTAATGTTTGAGCAACGTTGAGTTATTGATATATTGTTATTGCTCTGCACTATTTCGAGTGTTACTATATTGTGATTGCACGAACGTTTGATTTACCGTAACAGTATCACTGTTTTTTACCTGTTTATTGAATCAGGGAAAAGTTCCCCTCCACTATGTGATATAACTGTTGCACTACATATTATACCTTGCTGTTGTTAAAAGATAAACAAAACACCACGTCACTGACTTTACCTCGGGGAAAATAATAAAACAGCTGTTTATTCATTTTGGGAGTGAACAGAGTTGTCAGAACGCTGGTTTGTAATTTATTGATAAAGTTTGACTGACCTGACTGTTTTGTTGACATTCCTTTTAGAGCAGCTCTATCTAATGGACGCATAGGTGCGCCTTATATATGAACCGTATATATAAATATATATATATATATATATATATAT